>NC_056731.1:107920072-108157572 GCF_019279795.1 Protopterus annectens | reverse complement strand
GTAGAACCCAGGAAATTAGGGTGGACAGCTCTACCACTCTCCAAAACACTTAACAATAGCAGTGTACCCCATGGTCCAGTCCTTGGGACACCTCTCTGTAGCATTTACTTTTTGGAGGTAACAGCTAACATTAAGGGTTTCTAGCTGACTAACACTGCAGATGACTGCAAACTCACTGCCATCATAAACTCTCAAGAGGATATTAAAGTCCTCCAAGAGGACGTTTCCCAAACAAATAGTTGGTGCTAAAACCATGGCCTAAAACTAAATGCTAAAAAAATGTATAACAGTATCCTTCAGCAAGCATGACATCCCATGTAACTATCACAGCAACAGCACAACACTGAAAATTGATCCAGTAGTTAGGGACCTGGGAAGCTATATCGACAATGAACTGTTCTTTGATCACCTTGTATCCACTATTGCAAGAAAGTACTTTTTCAATGCACAGCTAATTACTATGGGTATGACATCCAGGTCAAAGAATGTGATCATTCCACTGTATTTGGCAGTAATTAGGCCAGCCATTTCATATAATGCCCCTTCAATATATACCTGTCCAAACACTTGACACAGCTTGAATGATGACTGTGCTTTCACAACAAGAAAATCTAGGGCTTCAACCATAAAAGCTACACCGACTGTCTCAAAGCCTGTCCCTCTTCTCGGTATCTCACAAGCTACTGAAGGGCGATCTCTGCTTGGCTTACAGACCCTCAACAGACCTCATCGTTTTAGACCTACTGTAAATCTGCAAGTCCAACAGTGGTATAATACCCATTTAAGAAATCTTAATCTCTTCTACAACATAAAAAGGAGATGTTGAAGTGACAAATATCTATCACAGACAACAGCACTTCTCTTGAATTGTTCTATTCTACACATAAAGCAAAGCACATCTCTTACTCTGTTCAAGTGTAATTTGGACAAATGGATGGGAAACCACAAATTCACCCCTGGTTTAACACAGTTCCTTACGGATAAGGGAAACACGTAACTATCTGCCCAGTTCTCAGTTACTCATACCTAAAATACAAGGGACCTGGGTTATTCATATACAAGGGCTAAAAAAACTTAGGAATGCATGACTAGGCTTCTAAAGAACCTCATGGATCAATAGTCTAGAAAGTACCTAGGGATCTAATAATGGACGTAACAGCAGGGCATTGAATGCATATTTTCACAATTTTTATCAGAGGATGGGTGAGTCGACTATTTGTTGTGTTTATTTTTAGTGTAATGCTAAATTATTTTCATTGTTTATTTGCCAGGACAGTTGGATTGTTTTCAATTATGATCTAAGGATATACCATATACTACACTTACACAAAGATCAAAAGGCAAGTAAACATTAACAAGCTCCATAGTTGTTACCTAAAGCTTGACATTCCTTAATAGATTAATAATAACAATATTTTGTTTGTGACCTTGTTTCCCTTTATGAGTGAAAGGGGAAAGACAAACTTGAACTGAGACATATATCTACTGTTATAAATATCTGAGTGAATGTTTGAGGTTAGCCATGTGGGCAGATCTCCTGCATGGATTGAATGAACAAACATAGTACAAAAAAATTGTTTTGCTAGAAGGTTAAGTCTGAGGGAATATTTTGAATTATATTACAGAATAACAATATATTCAATAGTTACGTTATGTTGGTGCTATGCAGAAGTTTATAAGGTGGAAACAAACAAGGATGCTGATGAGTGGGAACACATTTACGAGTTAAGATTAAGTGGAGAATTTGCTATCGGTGCCGGAATGATGAAGGGGAGCTAATGGGACAGTCTAACTGAAATCTATCTCCGGACATTAGCTGGATAGGGGAAGATGATCATTACTAAGGCAAAACATTTTGCTATAGTATTTTATAGAATGCAATGTATTAGAAATTATTGAGTTGAGTTACGAAAGATGTTATAACATTGAAAATTATTCAGCTGTCAAAGTCAACCTGATTGGAAATATGAACCTGGAATTTTCTCTCTGTACCAGGGATGCTGTTCCTTATGCCTGTCACTTATGGATATGACAGATCCCTTTACCTTCTGGGGTAGTAGAACAATCAGACATGTGAACAGTGTCTTTTATGAGGATCTGGCCTCAGGCTTGGGGATGTTAATTTAAATATGTATAATGTTTAATTATTTTGTTATTACTCAAGTTTATTTTTTTCTGGGGGGTTTCTAGTGATACATGATGCAAACATTTGTTTCAAGAAAATATGTTTCTCCTTAAATATGTGTTACTGGACTATAGTAATATTAGTAATATGCCACTTGTCTATGATAAATAGGGAAATCTGAGTCAGATCTGGGGCAATACATTGAAGAAGTCTTCACATGTTTTGATAAAGGATCACAGATCAGTATCTCCTATAAACAGAAAGGAAAGTGGGTCAGAAAAAATAACATTGTGTGTATAAAATTGCAGACTATAATTTATTTTTAAGCTGTGTTAGTAAAACAACCAAATACCTTGGGCAGATTAGCTTGCAAACAATTTGGCATGATTAAGTAAATTCACAGAGTGCAAATGCAAGTGCAAAACACAACAGATCACTACACAATCAAATGAGATGATTTGCAAATTCAGTCTCCATGATTTACAATTTTAAGAAGTCAATAATTCACAGGCTCACAAAGGCCATCATTTTGCACATTCAGGAAGCAGATGATTTGTACATTGACAAAGGCATTAGTTCACAGACTTGTGAGGCAAAAGATTCCCTTATCCATGTATTATCTGTTATGCCAAACAAGAACTGCAGTGATGCAGGAACTCAGATACAAACATGAATATGAGCTCAGTGTCTCATTTCATATTTTTGAAAAATATGTTGACTTAGTTACTGGACTTATTTACGGCAATAATTTGCCTGTAATACTGAAAATACATGGAGTTACAAGTGATGAAAAATATGGCACTGTCAAGATGGCTAGATGAGAAGAAAAATGTTCTATTACCCGTACAAATATGTTACACTTTCTGAAGTATTGTTGATACAGTTATACAATTGTTGATACAAGCGTCTATATTAGAACATCGACTTTTTAAAATGTCGAATGTTCTAATATCGACCCCTATTCAGCAAACGCTGACAACATCGAACATGCAGAACAGCAAATTTTTTCCAAGGGAAAAAATTTGCTGTTCCAACACACATACACACAACACAAACACACCAAACAAACAGCAATCCACACACATACACCTAAAATCCTACATCTAACCCTACACTAAACTGTACACACACCACTAGCTATCCACTTACCTTAACCCAAACCCTAACCCTAAGGTCCGTCACTATCACACACTCACCTCACCCGCGCCCTAACCCTAACTCACCTACTGCGCCCTAACCCTCATGTCCACACAATCGCACACTTACCTGACCCGTGCCTTAACCCTAACTTTCCTACCCCACTCCCTAACCCTCATGTCCACACAATCACACACTTAGCTGATCCCGACCCGTAACTTTCCACCACAGTGCTTAACATAGCAAAGCCACAGAAATGGCCAACCGAATTCCTTCCCTAGGAAGAAATTTGGTGTTCCGCAGCTTCACTATTTTCAGCATTCGCTGAATAGCGGTCGATTTTAGAACATTCAAAGTTGTGAAACTTTGATGTTCTAATACAGACCCATTGACACAATTATACAACAAAATATTGAAAGAATTGATGAAGTATACTTGACAAGTTTAAAGAAAGGGCTCACAGTATAATATTTTGGCCTAAGTATGTCTTCATCAAACATACCTTATAGTTAAAAACTGACAAATCCACAATATGTTTGACAAATCTTACACTAAAGACATTATGATACCTCATGAAGTACCACGCAGACCATGGAAGAAGGCAACTGCTGAATGGTTTCATTTCAAAGATAGTGCATAGCTCTCTGTCAGCTATTATTCAAAAATACACAGCGGTCTCCAAATTATCAGATACATGTTCACAGTCAGTCATTTCACTGATGAAAGCAAATGTTCATATCATGAAATCCTTAGTATTGTCATATCTGATAATGGCCCACAGTTCAACAGTCAAGAATTGCATACATTTTCTGGGAGTTCTGCACATAACCTCATCTCCAATGTATCCACAATCCAACAGTCATGTTGAAATACTCATCCGAACTATTTAAACCATCATAAAGACATAGCTGTGATGGAAGGTTTTCTTCTCCATGTATACAACTTCCACCCCAGTGGGGGTGTTCAGTTCTGGTCTTGGATGGAAATTAAATGTGTGTTTTCATGGGAAAGAAGGATTTGATGTGTATGCAATGGATTTTAGGAGAAATTATTTGCATTCCCAGATTAAAGAAGTGGGTACCCTTTAGGAATTCTGAAGAAAAGATTACGACTAATTAGTATTACAGAGACATATATTATACAATTATTTTAGTATATTATTTCTAGCAGGTTTGGGATTACAGAGTGGGCCTTTACATTCAATTACATCAGTTGGAGTGCACCCCTAAGGTACTCTTTTAGAAACTGATTTATTGGGTATTTATGACATCCCCACAGGAAGGTTTACATTTCGTGGGGGAGAGAGAGAGGTCTGGGTCCAGCTTTCAACTCATTTGAAAATTAAATTTGCAAATGGTTCTCATTGTGATATGAATCATTAGGATGACAAATAGTTAATACTGTATTTAGAGGATAAACAAAACATTTTATTTCAGGAAAATATGTCCTCAGGATCAGACTGCTTTATGAACAGTAGGATTATAATAGATTAAATAAATTATACTTCTTACTGCAATGGTGCAAAGATAAACCTCTCTGAACTATGCAGTTTTATGACTTACATTTCTCATATAGCCTAAGTAATTTGTTTGAAAGTGACTGGGTAGACAATACATGAATGCAGCATTTCAGTTGCCTTATGATAACGGCAGGGTATTTGTAGTGTGCTATTAAAGGGAATGAATGAATACTGCAGCACTATCATCCTCTCTTAAGGTTGCTCGATTAGAACACTTTAACCATTTTAGAATGTTGTAGGTAGGACTAGTAACATTGTACATTATTTTGGATGTATAATGACAGCCTGGAATAATATGAGGCAAGAATAATTTTGGACAATATAATATCACGATGTTGGGCATGTTTACTTAATTACCAAAACTGGAAGTCAAATGCCAAGAAATGTAATTAAGATGATTAGATATATGGAGTAGCAATTATATTCTGAGTGTTAACATGGGAGTTAGATTTTTCTATGCACTGTTAAAAAAATATTATTAAAATGGTAATAGATTCATATCTGTGAACTAGGATAACCACTAGGGGCCTTTGTAAGCCTAGCCTTGAGTCTCAAATCTATGAAAATGTCTGGTATCCTTGAAAAATAAATGTAAGCAGGGGCCTGAGAGATTAAACATTTACAAGCATGGCACTAGGAGACTAACCATTTCCAGGCTGCCTGTGTCCGTTAGAGACATAGGTGCCAAACCAGGGATGGATTTCTTGTTCCCCTTCAAAATGTCCAAGTTACACTTAGATTGGGTTGAGGAGGAACTCTACTTCACATGGATGGAGGGCCTGTTCCAGAGAAGGGGTGTTTTTTGGGATATGTACCTGTCTCTCTGGCAGGTACCTATTTATATCACAGGCAAGGTTTAAGTCTTTATAATTGGTAATTCTGGTGCTGTTTATTTTGCAGATATGCAGGTCTAACAATGCCTTGTGTGCCAGGCATAGATCTCCCCTCAACAGCCTGTAGTGGCATAATACAGGGATAGGGCTTTGAGGCAGCCTGCATAGGGCATGTTACTTACATCCTGTATTCTTTTAGTGAGGAACCTCTGTGGACATTCCAGTTGTTGGATGTGCCTGGTTAGGTACATACCAAAATGGGTATTGTGATCACTAATAAGTCTATTGAATCCCAAATATAGTGGAACAATGACCTCCTTGGACCTAGATGCCATACCTTTGTTTATAAGTTGCGCAACATAGAATGGTTTCTCAATACTGAAGGCTAGATTACTATCTATGTGCGCTCTCAAGTCCCTGGCAACTGGGTTGACTATTAGGGGTATTTTGTCAATCTGATAGTTAGCAGGGGTGGATGACTTCACAAAGGATGCATTTCTAACATTTAGTTTTAGTCTGTTGTTCTGACACCAGATTTGTCTGTGTCAGCGCTTCCTGGAGAAGATTAGTATGATCCCACTATATTTGGAATTCAATAGACTCTGTACCCATGAACTACCACATAGCTGGTAGTCTACTTAATGCCCAAAATGTGATAAGAGACCTTGGGACACAGGTGGACAGTAGTCTCTCCTTTGATAATCACATCGCCACAGTGGTCAGGAAATCCTTCTACGTGGCTCATCTCATCACAAAACGATT
Organism: Protopterus annectens; assembly: GCF_019279795.1. Taxonomy (NCBI): domain Eukaryota; kingdom Metazoa; phylum Chordata; order Ceratodontiformes; family Protopteridae; genus Protopterus; species Protopterus annectens. The sequence goes on along the minus strand of NC_056731.1, from coordinate 108,151,196 downwards.
CTCATCCAGAAAAAAAGAGGTCATTGTTCCCCTCTACTCATCACTCATTAGACCCATTATAGAGTACAACGCCCCTTTTGTTATGTACCTCACAAGACATCTACAACAACTGGAAAGACCACAGAAATACCTCACAAAGAGGATTACTGGCCTCAAACAGATGCCCTATGCAGACCGTCTCAAAACACTACAGCTTTACTCCATCGCATATCGCCTACTCAGGGGCGATCTCTGCCTAACATACAAAGCTCTGTCAAAGCCAGAGCTGTTGGACATGCTCCACTTAAACAATCCCTCCGAGCTACATGCTCTAGGGACCTAAACCTTGTCACCACAATAAGCAGAACATGCTGAAGGGATAGATTCCTGTCCCAGAGACTTCCCATACTCTGGAACAGACTACCTATCTATGTCAAACAGAGCTCCTCATTAGCACTCTTCAAGAAAAATCTTGATGATTGGATGGGATATAGGAAATTCACCCCGGGGATCACTTCTGTGGCTCTGCTTGACAGGGGCACAGGAAAATAATTTTCTTGGGTGGCAAAAGCCAGGGCGCATTTTTTGGCTAGGCTTGTATGGCCCCTAGGGCCGATAGCCTAGTACCTACCTATGAACCTATGAACCTATGAGTGGGGGATTCTGTGACTGCTCCTGTTGTGCAACTGTCTGCAAATTTGTTCGGATCATATGTGTGAAAAATAAATCAGTTCTAGATATTTTATTTGTGAAGGATGCAACACTCAAAAATATTTTTTTAATGTTTAAGTTATATTTGATGTAGGATTGAATGCATGTATGTATATTTAGCTTGCTAACAGAATGGGAATAACATCTCTTCATAGAAAAAGAATGAAGAAGTGTGTTGCTAGCTCAAGACGGGCTTACTTGCTAGTTTTGCTTGAGTAAAGCAATACTCCATTGCAGTTAGATGCACTGTCACCCTTTGGCTGTTGATGAGAAGGAGAATGAAGACAAAATTACTACCTCATCTGCACTGCTTCTACCAGAGAAAATGCTAAATGTGAAATCAGTTTGGCAGAAAGCTCAGCAAAATCAGAAACTCTATTATTATACTAGAACAGATCAGCTAAAGCACTGTCCACCCTGGGGCGTGTAGAGATGGTAAAACGAGCACCTGAAGCAGCAGGACGCTGTGACAGCAGATCAGGATAGTATACTGAGGTCCATCTGTAGCAACAGATGGACTAAGACTCGAGTGTAATAACAGACATATTTACAGGACAGGACATCTGAGAGAATAAGCCGTAATCAGAGAAATATGTACAGGACATGACATCTCAGAGAATAAGCGGTAATCACAGACATTTGTACATGACAGGACGTCTGAGAGAATAAGCAGTAATCAGAGAAATATGTACAGGACATGACATCTCAGAGAATAAGAGGTAATCACAGACATTTGTACAGGACAGGACATCTGAGAGAATAAGCAGCATTCAGAGAAATATGTACAGGACATGACAACTCAGAGAATAAGCGGTAATCACAGACATTTGTACAGGACAGGAAGTCTGAGAGAATAAGCGGTAATCAGAGAAATATGTACAGGACATGGCATCTCAGAGAATAAGCGGTAATCACAGACATTTGTACAGGACAGGACGTCTGAGAGAATAAGCGGTAATCAGAGAAATATGGACAGGACAGGACGTCTGGGAGAATAAGCGGTAATCAGAGAAATATGTACAGAACATGACATCTCAGAGAATAATCAGTAATCACAGACATTTGTACAGGACAGGACGTCTGAAAGAATAAGCGGTAATCAGAGAAATATGTACAGGATATGACATCTCAGAGAATAAGCGGTAATCACAGACATTTGTACAGGACAGGACATCTGAGAGAATAAGCGGTAATCAGAGAAATATGCACAGGACAGGACGTCTGAGAGAATAAGCGGTAATCAGAAAAATATGTACAGAACATGACATCTCAGAGAATAAGCAGTAATTACAGACATTGGTACAGGACAGGACATCTGAGAGAATAAGTGGTAATCAGAGAAATATGTACAGGACAGGACATCTCAGAGAATAAGCGGTAATCACAGACATTTGTACAGGACAGGACGTCTGAGAGAATAAGCGGTAATAACAGACATTTGTACAGGACAGGACGTCTGAGAGAATAAGCGGTAATCAGAGAAATACGTACAGGACATGACATCTCAGAGAATAAGCGGTAATCACAGACATTTGTACATGACAGGACATCTGAGAGAATAAGCAGTAATCAGAGAAATATGTACAGGACATGACATCTCAGAGAATAAGAGGTAATCACAGACATTTGTACAGGACAGGACATCTGAGAGAATAAGCAGCATTCAGAGAAATATGTACAGGACATGACAACTCAGAGAATAAGCGGTAATCACAGACATTTGTACAGGACAGGAAGTCTGAGAGAATAAGCGGTAATCAGAGAAATATGTACAGGACATGGCATCTCAGAGAATAAGCGGTAATCACAGACATTTGTACAGGACAGGACGTCTGAGAGAATAAGCGGTAATCAGAGAAATATGGACAGGGCAGGACGTCTGGGAGAATAAGCGGTAATCAGAGAAATATGTACAGGACATGGCATCTCAGAGAATAAGCGGTAATCACAGACATTTGTACAGGACAGGACGTCTGAGAGAATAAGCGGTAATCAGAGAAATATGGACAGGACAGGACATCTGGGAGAATAAGCGGTAATCAGAGAAATATGTACAGAACATGACATCTCAGAGAATAAGCGGTAATCACAGACATTTGTACAGGACAGGACATCTGAGAGAATAAGCGGTAATCAGAGAAATATGCACAGGACAGGACGTCTGAGAGAATAAGCGGTAATCAGAGAAATATGTACAGGACATGGCATCTCAGAGAATAAGCGGTAATCACAGACATTTGTACAGGACAGGACGTCTGAGAGAATAAGCGGTAATCAGAGAAATATGGACAGGACAGGAAGTCTGGGAGAATAAGCGGTAATCAGAGAAATATGTACAGAACATGACATCTCAGAGAATAAGCAGTAATCACAGACATTTGTACAGGACAGGACGTCTGAAAGAATAAGCGGTAATCAGAGAAATATGTACAGGATATGAAATCTCAGAGAATAAGCGGTAATCACAGACATTTGTACAGGACAGGACATCTGAGAGAATAAGCAGTAATCAGAGAAATATGCACAGGACAGGACGTCTGAGAGAATAAGCGGTAATCAGAGAAATATGTACAGCACATGACATCTCAGAGAATAAGCGGTAATCAGAGAAATATGTACAGGACAGGACATCTCAGAGAATAAGCGGTAATCACAGACATTTGTACAGGACAGGACGTCTGAGAGAATAAGGGGTAATAACAGACATTTGTACAGGACAGGACGTCTGAGAGAATAAGCGGTAATCAGAGAAATACGTACAGGACATGACATCTCAGAGAATAAGCGGTAATCAGAGAAATATGTACAGGACAGGACGTCTGAGAGAATAAGTGGTAATCAGAGAAATATGTACAGGACATGACATCTCAGAGAATAAGCGGTAATCACAGACATTTGTACAGGAGAGAACATCTGAGAGAATAAGCGGTAATCAGAGAAATATGTACTGGACATGACATCTCAGAAAATAAGCAGTAATCACAGACATTTGTACAGGACAGGATGTCTGAGAGAATAAGCGGTAATCAGAGAAATATGTACTGGACATGACATCTCAGAAAATAAGCAATAATCACAGACATTTGTACAGGACAGGATGTCTGAGAGAATAAGCGGTAATCAGAGAAATATGTACAGGACAGGACATCTGACAGAATAAGCGGTAATCAGAGAACTATGTACAGGACATGACATCTCAGAGAATAAGCGGTAATTACAGACATTTGTACAGGACAGGACATCTGAGAGAATAAGCGGTAATCAGAGAAATATGTACAGGACATGACATCTCAGAGAATAAGCGGTAATCACAGACATTTGTACAGGACAGGATGTCTGAGAGAATAAGCGGTAATCACAGACATTTGTACAGGACGTCTGAGAGAATAAGCGGAAATCAGAGAAATATGTACAGGACATAACATCTCAGAGAATAAGCGGTAATCACAGACATTTGTGCAGGACAGGACGTCTGAGAGAATACGCGATAATCAGAGAAATATGTAGAGGACATGACATCTCAGAGAATAAGTGGTAATCACAGACATTTGTATAGGACAGGACGTCTGAGAGAATACGCGGTAATCAGAGAAATATGTACAGGACATGACATCTCAGAGAATAAGCGGAAATCACAGACATTTGTACAGGACATGACATCTGAGAGAATAAGCGGTAATCAGAGAAATATGTACAGGACATGACATCTCAGAGAATAAGAGGTAATCACAGACATTTGTACAGGACAGGACATCTGAGAGAATAAGCGGCATTCAGAGAAATATGTACAGGACATGACAACTCAGAGAATAAGCGGTAATCACAGACATTTGTACAGGACAGGAAGTCTGAGAGAATAAGCGGTAATCAGAGAAATATGTACAGGACATGGCATCTCAGAGAATAAGCGGTAATCACAGACATTTGTACAGGACAGGACGTCTGAGCGAATAAGCGGTAATCAGAGAAATATGTACAAGACAGGACATCTGAGAGAATAAGTGGTAATCAGAGAAATATGTACAGGACATGACATCTCAGAGAATAAGCAGTAATCACAGACATTTGTACAGGACAGGACGTCTGAGAGAATAAGCGGTAATCAGAGAAATATGTACAGGACATGACATCTCAGAGAATAAGCGGTAATCACAGGCATTTGTACAGGACAGGACGTCTGAGAGAATAAGCGGTAATCAGGGAAATATGTACAGGACATGACATCTCAGAGAATAAGCAGTAATCACAGACATTTGTACAGGACAGGACATCTGAGAGAATAAGCGGTAATCAGAGAAATATGTACAGGACATGACAACTCAGAGAATAAGCGGTAATTACAGACATTTGTACAGGACAGGACATCTGAGAGAATAAGCGGTAATCAGAGAAATATGTACAGGACATGACAACTCAGAGAATAAGCGGTAATTACAGACATTTGTACAGGACAGGACGTCTGAGAGAATAAGCGGTAATCACAGACATTTGTACAGGACAGGACCTCTGAGAGAATAAGCAGTAATCAGAGTAATATGTACAGGACATGACATCTCAGAGAATAAGCAGTAATCAGAGAAATAGGTACAGGACAGGACATCTGAGAGAATAAGTGGTAATCAGAGAAATATGTACAGGACATGACAACTCAGAGAATAAGCGGTAATCACAGACATTTGTACAGGACAGGACATCTGAGAGAATAAGCGGTAATCAGAGAAATATGTACAGGACATGACAACTCAGAGAATAAGCGGTAATTACAGACATTTGTACAGGACAGGACATCTGAGAGAATAAGCGGTAATCAGAGAAATATGTACAGGACATGACAACTCAGAGAATAAGCGGTAATTACAGACATTTGTACAGGACAGGACGTCTGAGAGAATAAGCGGTAATCACAGACATTTGTACAGGACAGGACCTCTGAGAGAATAAGCAGTAATCAGAGTAATATGTACAGGACATGACATCTCAGAGAATAAGCAGTAATCAGAGAAATAGGTACAGGACAGGACATCTGAGAGAATAAGTGGTAATCAGAGAAATGTGTACAGAACATGACATCTCAGAAAATAAGCGGTAATCACAGACATTTGTACAGGACAGGACGTCTGAGAGAATAAGCAGTAATCACAGACATTTGGACAGGACAGGACGTCTGAGAGAATAAGCGGTAATCACAGAAATGTGTACAGGACATGACATATCAGAGAATAAGCGGTAATCACAGACATTTGTACAGGACAGGACATCTGAGAGAATAAGCGGTAATCAGAGAAATATGTACAGGACATGACATCTCAGAGAATTAGCAGTAATTACAGACATTTGGACAGGACGTCTGAGAGAATAAGCGGTAATCATAGAAATATGTACAGGACATGACATCTCAGAGAAAAAGCAGAAATCACAGACATTTGTACAGGACAGGACATCTGAGAGAATAAGCGGTAATCAGAGAAATATGTACAAGACATGACATCTCAGAGAATAAGCGGTAATTACAGACATTTGTACAGGACAAGATGTCTGATAGAATAAGCGGTAATCACAGACATTTGTACAGGACGTCTGAGAGAATAAGCGGTAATCAGAGAAATATGTACAGGACATAACATCTCAGAGAATAAGCGGTAATCACAGACATTTGTGCAGGACAGGACATCTGAGAGAATAAGCGGTAATCAGAGAATATGTACATGACATGACATCTCAGAGAATAAGCGGTAATCACAGACATTTGTACAGGACAGGACATCTGAGAGAATAAGCGGCAATCAGAGAAATATGTACAGGACATAACATCTCAGAGAATAAGCAGTAATCAGAGAAATATGTACAGGACATGACATCTCAGAGAATAAGCAGTCATCACAGACATTTGTACAGGACGTCTGAGAGAATAAGCGGTAATCAGAGAAATATGTACAGGACATAACATCTCAGAGAATAAGCGGTAATCACAGGCATTTGTACAGGACAGGACGTCTGAGAGAATAAGTGGTAATCAGAGAAACATGCACAGGACAGGACGTCTGAGAGAATAAGCGGTAATCAGAGAAATATGTACAGTACATAACATCTCAGAGAATAAGCAGTAATCACAGACATTTGTACAGGACAGGACGTCTGAGAGAATAAGCGGTAATCACAGACATTTGTACAGGACAGGACGTCTGAGAAAATAAGCAGTAATCACAGACATTTGTACAGGACAGGACGTCTGAGAAAATAAGCGGTAATCACAGATATTTGTACAGGACAGGACATCTGAGAGAATAAGTGGTAATCAGAGAAATATGTACAGGACAGGACGTCTGAGAGAATAAGCGGCAATCAGAGAAATATGTACAGGACATGACAACTCAGAGAATAAGCGGTAATCACAGACATTTGTACAGGACAGGAAGTCTGAGAGAATAAGCGGTAATCAGAGAAATATGTACAGGACATGGCATCTCAGAGAATAAGCGGTAATCACAGACATTTGTACAGGACAGGACGTCTGAGCGAATAAGCGGTAATCAGAGAAATATGTACAGGACATGACATCTCAGAGAATAAGCGGTAATCACAGACATTTGTACAGGACAGGAAGTCTGAGAGAATAAGCGGTAATCAGTGAAATATGTACAGGACATGACATCTCAGAGAATAAGCGGTAATCACAGACATTTGTACAGGACAGGACATCTGAGAGAATAAGCGGCAATCAGAAAAATATGTACAGGACATAACATCTCAGAGAATAAGCAGTAATCAGAGAAATATGTACAGGACAGGACATCTGAGAGAATAAGTGGTAATCAGAGAAATATGTACAGGACATGACATCTCAGAGAATAAGCGGTAATCACAGACATTTGTACAGGACAGGACATCTGAGAGAATAAGCGGCAATCAGAAAAATATGTACAGGACATAACATCTCAGAGAATAAGCAGTAATCAGAGAAATATGTACAGGACAGGACATCTGAGAGAATAAGCAGTAATCACAGACATTTGGACAGGACAGGACGTCTGAGAGAATAAGCGGTAATCAGAGAAATATGTACAGGACATGACATCTCAGAGAATAAGCGGTAATCACAGGCATTTGTACAGGACAGGACATCTGAGAGAATAAGCGGTAATCAGAGAAATATGTACAGGACATGACATCTCAGAGAATAAGCAGTAATCACAGATATTTGTACAGGACAGGACATCTGAGAGAATAAGCGGTAATCAGAGAAATATGCACAGGACAGGACGTCTGAGAGAATACGCGGTAATCAGAGAAATATGTACAGGACATGACATCTCAGAGAATAAGCAGTAATCACAGACATTTGTACAGGACAGGACATCTGAGAGAATAAGTGGTAATCAGAGAAATATGTACAGGACAGGACGTCTGAGAGAATAAGCGGTAATCACAGACATTTGTACAGGACAGGACCTCTGAGAGAATAAGCAGTAATCAGAGAAATATGTACAGGACATGACATCTCAGAGAATAAGCAGTAATCAGAGAAATATGTACAGGACATGACATCTCAGAGAATAAGCGGTAATCAGAGAAATATGTACAGGACATGACATCTCAGAGAATAAGCGGTAATCACAGACATTTGTACAGGACGTCTGAGAGAATAAGACGTAATCACAGAAATGTGTACAGGACATGACATCTCAGAGAATAAGCGGTAATCACAGACATTTGTACAGGACAGGACATCTGAGAGAATAAGCGGTAAACAGAGAAATATGTACAGGACATGACATCTCAGAGAATAAGCAGTAATCACAGACATTTGGACAGGACGTTTGAGAGAATAAGCGGTAATCATAGAAATATGTACAGGACATGACATCTCAGAGAATAAGCGGAAATCACAGACATTTGTACAGGACAGGACATCTGAGAGAATAAGCGGTAATCAGAGAAATATGTACAAGACATGACATCTCAGAGAATAAGCAGTAATCACAGACATTTGGACAGGACGTCTGAGAGAATAAGCGGCAATCAGAGAAATATGTACAGGACATGACATCTCAGAGAATAAGCGGTAATCACAGACATTTGTACAGGACAGGATGTCTGAGAGAATAAGCGGTAATCACAGACATTTGTACAGGACAGGACGTTTGAGAGAATAAGCGGTAATCAGAGAAATATGTACAGGACAGGATGTCTGAGAGAATAAGCGGTAATCACAGACATTTGTACAGGACGTCTGAGAGAATAAGCGGTAATCAGAGAAATATGTACAGGACATAACATCTCAGAGAATAAGCGGTAATCACAGACATTTGTGCAGGACAGGACATCTGAGAGAATAAGCGGTAATCAGAGAAATATGTATATGACATGACATCTCAGAGAATAAGCGGTAATCACAGACATTTGTACAGGACAGGACATCTGAGAGAATAAACAGCAATCAGAGAAATATGTACAGGACATAACATCTCAGAGAATAAGCAGTAATCAGAGAAATATGTACAGGACAGGACATCTGAGAGAATAAGTGGTAATCAGAGAAATATGTACAGGACATGACATCTCAGAGAATAAGCGGTAATTACAGACATTTGTACAGAACAGGACTTCTGAGAGAATAAGCGGTAATCACAGACATTTGTACAGGACAGGACGTCTGAGAGAATAAGCGGTAATCAGAGAAATATGTACAGGACATGACATCTCAGAGAACAAGTGGTAATCAGAGAAATATGTACAGGACAGGACGTCTGAGAGAAAAAGTGGTAATCAGAGAAATATGTACAGGACATGACATCTCAGAAAATAAGCGGTAATCGCAGACATTTGTACAGGACAGGACATCTGAGAGAATAAGCGGTAATCAGAGAAATATGTACTGGACATGACATCTCAGAGATTAAGCAGTAATTACAGACATTTCTACAGGACAGGACATCTGAGAGAATAAGCGGTAATCACAGAAATGTGTACAGGACATGACATCTCAGAGAATAAGTGGTAATCACAGACATTTCTACAGGACAGGACATCTGAGAGAATAAGCGGTAATCAGAGAAATATGTACAGGACATGACATCTCAGAGAATAAGCAGTAATCACAAACATTTGTACAGGACGTCTGAGAGAATAAGCGGTAATCATAGAAATATGTACAGGACATGACATCTCAGAGAATAAGCGGAAATCACAGACATTTGTACAGGACAGGACATCTGAGAGAATAAGCGGTAATCAGAGAAATATGTACAGGACAAGACATCTCAGAGAATAAGCAGTAATTACAGACATTTGTACAGGACAGGACGTCTGAGAGAATAAGCGGTAATCAGAGAAATATGTACAGGACATGACATCTCAGAGAATAAGCGGAAATCACAGACATTTGTACAGGACAGGACATCTGAGAGAATAAGCGGTAATCAGAGAAATATGTACAGGACAAGACATCTCAGAGAATAAGCAGTAATTACAGACATTTGTACAGGACAGGACGTCTGAGAGAATAAGCGGTAATCAGAGAAATATGTACAGGACATGACATCTCAGAGAATAAGCGGCAATCACAGACATTTGTACAGGACAGGATGTCTGAGAGAATAAGCGGTAATCAGAGAAATATGTACAGGACAGGATGTCTGAGAGAATAGGCGGTAATCACAGACATTTGTACAGGACGTCTGAGAGAATAAGCAATAATCAGAGAAATATGTACAGGACATAACATCTCAGAGAATAAGCGGTGATCACAGACATTTGTGCAGGAGAGGACATCTGAGAGAATAAGCGGTAATCAGAGAAATATGTGCATGACATGACATCTCAGAGAATAAGCGGTAATCACAGACATTTGTATAGGACAGGACGTCTGAGAGAATAAGCGGTAATCAGAGAAATATGTACAGGACATGACATCTCAGAGAATAAGCGGAAATCACAGACATTTGTACAGGACAGGACATCTGAGAGAATAAGCGGTAATCAGAGAAATATGTACAAGACATGACATCTCAGAGAATAAGCGGTAATCACAGACATTTGTACAGGACAGGACGTCTGAGAGAATAAGCGGCAATCAGAGAAATATGTACAGGACATAACATCTCAGAGAATAAGCATTTATCACAGACATTTGTACAGGACAGGACGTCTGAGAGAATAAGCGGTAATCAGAGAAATATGTACAGGACATGACATCTCAGAGAATAAGCGGAAATCACAGACATTTGTACAGGACAGGACATCTGAGAGAATAAGCGGTAATCAGAGAAATATGTACAAGACATGACATCTCAGAGAATAAGCGGTAATCACAGACATTTGTACAGGACAGGACGTCTGAGAGAATAAGCGGCAATCAGAGAAATATGTACAGGACATGACATCTCAGAGAATAAGCGGAAATCACAGACATTTGTACAGGACAGGACATCTGAGAGAATAAGCGGTAATCAGAGAAATATGTACAAGACATGACATCTCAGAGAATAAGCGGTAATCACAGACATTTGTACAGGACAGGACGTTTGAGAGAATAAGTGGTAATCAGAGAAATATGTACAGGACAGGATGTCTGAGACAGTAAGCGGTAATCACAGACATTTGTACAGGACAGGACGTCTGAGAGAATAAGCGGTAATCACAGACATTTGTACAGGACAGGACGTCTGAGAGAATAAGCGGTAATCACAGACATTTGTACAGGACAGGATGTCTGAGAGAATAAGTGGTAATCAGAGAAATATGTACAGGACAGGATGTCTGAGACAATAAGCACTAATCACAGACATTTGTACAGGACAGGACATCTGAGAGAATAAGCGGTAATCACAGACATTTGTACAGGACATGACATCTCAGAGAATAAGCGGTAATCACAGACATTTGTACAGGACATGACATCTCAGAGAATAAGCGGTAATCACAGACATTTGTACAAGACAGGACTTCTGAGAGAATAAGTGCTCATTACAGACATTTGGACAGGAAAGGATGTATGAGAGAATAAGTGGTAATCACAGACATTTGGGGAAGATAGGACGTCTAAGAGAATAAGTGCGCATGATGTATGAGGCCAAGAAATGACTCATAAGATATGCTAAAGAGTGAGTTTCAGAGATGTACAATTACCCTGATCATGACACTGTACCAGCTAATACACCATGGGAATCACTGGATGTGACTGAAGGACCTGACCATGACATGGTACCTAAGGTGACGTTTGAAACGGCAATGAACTAGTCAGCTATGAGAAACTCTTTAAGTATTTATGCCCGGAAGAGTCATTAAGAAAAAAATGTGAAAGAAGTGACTTCTTCAATGACTTTGTAACTTGTTAGGATAGTAAAGACTGATTTTATTTAACTAATAGATAGTAAATGTAAATGCTTGATGCATTCAGATAATTGAACTGCAGTATTTGTGTAAGCTTGCATGAACAATTTGAATGCTTCTTACTCATTGTCCCAAGAATAATATAGACTACATTATTTATTATTGCATGTATAACTCTTAAAATTTTTAGCTTTAGGGGAGGGATATTCTGTATAGTGTAATATAGCTTTAAATGTACCCTTAAGGCTAGTGTACATGTGAAATGTCATGTGGCTCTGTCTTGCCTTTCAGTTACACATTAAGTCTGGCTGCTTGGTGTACGCATCTTGTCATCAAGACTGAAATGCTTTGCTACAAATAATGACTTCAGTATTGCAGTCACAATGCTATTTGATTTGACTGAACTCAAGTCCAAATTAGTAATTTATCATATGCTGACCGTCTAAAAAAACTCCAGCTATACTCTGTGGCATATCGTCTACTCAGAGGCGATCTCTGCTTAACATACAAGGCCATGTCAAACCCTGAGCTGTTAGACATGCTCCACTTAAAGAAATCCCAATCCCTCAGAGCCACACGCTCCAGGGATCTAAACCTTATCACAATGAACAAAACATGCTGGAGGGATAGGTTCCTGACCCAGAGACTCGCCAGACTCTGGAATAGACTGCCCATACATGTCAAGCAGAGCTCCTCTTTGGCCCTCTTCAAAAGGAACCTTGACGATTGGAAGGGAGATAGGAAATTCACCCCAGGGATCATGTCAGTCACCCTGCCAGACAGGGGTCCAGGGAAGTAAATATTCTTGGAAGAAATATCCAGGGAATTGTTATGGCTAGGCTTGTATAGGCCCTAGGGTCGATAGCCTAGTACCAACCTATAAACTTATGAGAATATGAATAATATGTCAGAGAAAGAAGAAGCAATAGCAGCCTTGGAAATGGAGGCAAAATAAGGATAGATGCAAAATGTGCCAGGTGGAAACGGTTAGAATATGCATTTTATTTAAAAAATGTGGAAGAAGAAAGTACATGTTGTTTAGAAGAAATAAATGAATGGTTAAAAGATGGTTTGAAAAAATGTGGAGGTATGCTTATGTATAATAGCATTTTTGCGAAAAAAGAGAAAAGTATACATTGCAAAATTGGAGACTGTAAGCATTATGCAACATACATTTTAATATTATGACAAAAACAATGCATAAAAGTTTTGATACAGTATTCATGAAAGTACAGCCAGAAGGAGTTTTTGTAATAAAAGTAAGAAATGTAAAAATCTGTTAAGCTTAATTAAAGAAATACTGTATAAGCAACAGGGAGATATAAGGGAAGACCATAGCTGTGATGTATTAAAAGCATTTTGTAATGTAAATTATGAACAAATGTAAGATATCTGAATGCATATATAATGGGATGGAAAGAGCTGAGTTTTTTTACAGTATTTTCAGAAGTACATGGGTTAAAGTACTGGTAACAAGATAAACAAGAGAAAACACAGAAACAAATAAAAGGTGAAAGGCAGAGATGCCCAGTATGTGGAATACTAGTTAATTTAGTTGTGAATGCTGTTATTGTACATTAAACTAGTTAGTCAGGTATACTGAACAAGAGGGGTACTAGTTACTTCAGTTGTGAATGCAGTTGTGGTACATGTAAGTAGCTAGCCAGGGATACCCGATGAGAGGAGTACTAGTTATTATGGTACATGTAACTAATAGTCAGGTATACCCAATGAGAGGGGTACTAGTTACTTTAGTTGTGAATGTGGTTATGGTATGCATTACTAGTTAGGCAGGATGCCCAATATGTGGAGTATTAGTTAATTTAGTTGTGAATGCAGTAGCTAAATTAACTAGTTGTGAATGCAGTTATGGTGCATACAACTAGTTAGGCAGGGATACTCAATGAGAGGACTACTAATTTATCTGGGAATGCAGTTATAGTACATGTAAGCAGTTAGGCAGAGATTCCCAATATGTAGAGTACAGTTAATTGAGTTGTGAGTGCAGTTATGGTTCATGTAACTAGTTAGTTAGGGATACCCACTGAGAGGAGAAGTAGTTAATTTAGTTGTGAATGCAGTTATGGTACATGTAACTAGTTGGTTAGGAATACCCAATGAGAGTAGTAGTAGTTAATTTAGTTGTGAATGCAGTTATGGTACATGTAACTAGTTTGGCAGGTATATCCAATGATAGGATTACTAGTTAATTTAGCAGTGAATGCAATTACGATAAAAATGTAAGAAAGAGAAGAACTGCCATGGGCATTAAGTAATTCAGATGATTCAGTTATTTTGGCAGTAATAAAGTGTGGGTAAAGAAAGGAATAAACCATGTGGAAGAATGTTTTAATGTTTGTAGGATTAGGTTTGTGTACAGAAAAAAGTAAGGGGTACAGAAATGTGGTGAAAGAAGAGTGTGTGCTTTGCAGGAAAGGAAATATTATTAGTCACTGAATATGGAGAAAAGGAAGTGATATGAAAACAATGAAAAGAGATATTGAAGGAAGTGAAAATGATAGTAAGTTTAGGACATCAACATTTGTGCTGTAACAGAGACCTGGTTCAAGGCAGCAGAAAGCAACCCTGCACTACCAGGCTATAACTCATTCCACACCTTTTGGCCCCAGAACTTGGACTGAAGCTCCAAAGGCAATGGTGTTTCCATATTCATAATGGATGCGCACACCTCCAAACTAGTAGCCCAACATAACGCATCAGAGATACTTCAAGTGCAGCTAACATTGGGTAAGACAGCGATTCGGGTTGTAGCCTGCTATAGGTCCCCAACCATGCACCATGTTCCTAAGCACCCTGGAGAATATCAGGGTCCAACCTAACGCTCTCATACTGGGTGACTTCAACTACCCCTCCATTAACTAGGAAAACTACTCATATACCAATACACTTGCCCAACGTTTCCTGGAATTCATTAATTCCAATTCCCTGGACCAGCTCGTTCTTACCCCCACTAGAGATAGCAACATCCTTGACCTGGTCATTACTAACTTAGGCGACTGTTGCTCTATACCAATAGTCAGCTCCTCGCTGGTTAGATCCAACCACAACTAATCATCCTAGAAATCCACCCCCCCCCACAAAGGTAACCACCATGAAAAACTTCTCCAAAGCTAACTTTGGGCTCCTAAAAACAGAGGTGGCTAACTTCACACCACCCATGCAACTGGAGAACAGCTGCATGACTGCCGAATCATACAATAATGATCTGTTTGAACACGTTCACAAATGCATGGATCTCGCCATACCCAATAGAAATAACACGCTCTCTTCCAAAAAAAAAAAAAGAAGCCAATCTGGTGGTCCCCTGCCATAAACAAACTCTACATCAGAAGGATGAAACTGATGCGGAATAAGGTGAAATCCCAAGACTGGAAAAATTCCCTTATCAGCTTCAACAAAAAGTTGAGATCCCTCATCAAATCCTCTAAAGCTAGCTATGCAAACAGAATTGCAGCAAATAGTAAAGACAACCACAAGGCCTTCTATAGTTATGTAACGAATCTCCACCGCAATACCCAGATTTGTTCGGAGCTATTGCACAATGGCACCTCCTACACCAAGCCAACAGATATTGGCAATATACTGGCCAACAGATTCAGTGCCAACTTTACCCCTTTCTCCCCATCCAAAGGACCAATCACAATACCAGTAGAGTGCCAGGCACCCAGTATTACTGATGCATAGGTTAAAACAGTACTGTCCATGGCCTAGAATACAGCTTCTATGGTACCTGACAATATCCCGGGCTGTGTTCTGCATGAACTACAGAGTGAACTGGCACCTCACCTGTGTGCCCTGTTCATTCACAGCCTCACCTCAGGCTTTGTCCCTACCAAACGGCACACTACTACAGTCATCCCTCTCCACAAAGGAGGAGCGACTACAGACCCTGAGAACTATTGCCCCATTAGCCTGATGAGTCTGATATGCAAAGCTATAGAATGCATCATCATGGATCTAATAAACAAGGATATAGGGAATCTCCAAATTGTGGATCCCACACAGTTTGGTTTTGTGAAGGGTAGAGCATGCCTGCTCAACCTGGTCAACTTCTTTGAGTCAGTCACCAGAGCTGTGGCTGAAGGCAAGGTGGTTCATACAGCCTACCTTGATCTTGCCAAGGCCTTTGATACCATTACCCACTCAGGAATCATAGAAAAGCTCACTAAGATAGGCATCAACCCCTATATCACTAGGTGGGTTGCAAACTGGATCACAGACAGAACCCACAGTGTGAAAGTAGCTGACTCAAAGTCAGACTGCTGACCAGTCGCGAGTGGAGTCCCACAGGAATTGATCCTGGGTCCTCTACTGTTTCGTATCTACTTCTCTGAAGTTCAGGCCAACACGCAGGGACTCTGGCTTACAAAGTTCGCAGACTATTGCAAGTTGGGAGCCATAATTAACTCCCCAAGTGATGGTGCCATCCTACAGAAAGGCCTTACTGAGACCAACGACTGGTGTCAGAACCATGGCCTTAAGCTCAATGCCAAAAAATGTGTTGTCTTCCCCTTTGGGAAAAACACAGGTTCCATGAATTACCACATCAATAGCAGTTCACTGAACATAGAAGGTAAAAAAAAAAATCTATCTCCGTGTGGTGACTCCAGTGGATTTTGTGTTTTACAGCTTTTTGGTTCTTTCCAAGGGGAGTCTTTGTTTTCCTGCCACAGTTCTTGGACTTTTTTCTTTATTGTTGTTGTGCTGTTAGCAGGTTTTACACATGGAGAACAACAACATTGAGTTGGATTTTCGCCCAGAGACGAGGACTACTGGTGTATTGGCTTGGGATTCCCTCAAGCATTGTAAAGAGAATCCTTTATTGGCTCTGGAATTGACGAATCAACCCAACGTGTTACCAACCACACCGAATGGTGAGAATGTTGCTGAGTTTAATAGACTTTTTAGAATGCTTCAAGATGATTTATATCAGTTGCAGAGACTAGCCTGGCAGAGACTGCATTTAGAGGCATGCATACACTTTAAGATAGTGCCTAGAGGCATGCGTGTTTTTTGTATGCCTTCCTATGGCAATAGTCATCCTTTGTTGTTAAGAAAATGGCAGGACCTTAACATACAATTAGGTTTCAGCTATATTAATTTGCTGCTGGAATATTTTTCTCCTTTGGAAGCTGAGTTAAGAAACAAGATAGACTTACAACATACAGCTATCATTGAACGCTTTAAGACGGAATATTTTACCAGGAGACTTGATTCTCTCTGGGTTCAGATACAGTCATTCAGTGAAAGACTCAAGGAAGTTAAACATAAAAAACTTATTAGGGATGCCAATGATTTTGCCAGTGGCCAGATTTTTGTATGGCCTAGAACTGAAAATGTACGTATGCAGAGTACACGTAAAGATGGGCCCCCTAGTAATGCTTCCAGCTCCCCATCAATGCCTACAGTTAGCACTACCATTGAACCTACCTTGGTCCATTCTGCTTCTTCTACAGCCAACAGTATGGTCATCACAGCATCAGTGCCCTTTAATCCTGTTTCTACTTTTGTTGATGAAGTAAGTTTGGACAACAATACTCCGCCTCCTAACCAACAGGCAGATAAGATGTTTTTGTTAGCAGGTGCCAAACCGAAGGATACGTCCTCTGCAAATAACCATTTTTTACCTTTTCCGGTCAAGCAACAGCCAGGCTGGAGAGGCCGGTCAAGCAGCAGAGGACCAAGGAAAAGAAAGGGATCAGTAGAAAATTATCCCAATACCAGGAAACAAAGAAATTGAACTCAACAACCCACCACCAAGAAAAGAAAAGACTGAATACTCTTGTATGTAATTTATCTACTTATACTTTGTCTGAGTCAGATCTTTCCCTCTTAGAGAAAGGACTGAACTTTATTCCTTCACAAGTCAGCTATTTAAGTGACATTCTAATAGATCTGAGGCTGTTTTGCCGTAATGTCTCTTTGAAGATTTTGTTTAAAGATAGTAGTATTTTGGATACTAACACCATAAAAAGTTTCTTCAGAGTTAAAAGTAGTTTTACTCCTATGATGCCACACAATGTGGAGAGTTTTATGAAGATGTGTGAGAATGACTTTTATGAATGGTTTAGGCTAACTAAAAAAAGATGTTGTTTTTATAATATCAGTAGAGCCGAACAGAGTTCCATTCAATCTCTGAAGAATAATGAACACATCATTGTTAAACCAGCTGACAAGGGAGGAGCAGTGGTTATCTTGAATTCTCTAGAATATTTTACCACTATGAATAATATGTTATCAGATGATAAAGTATACGAAATCATTTCTAGAGAGAAGGTCAGAAAAATTGTGAAGTTGGTGCATGACAGTCTATATGATCTTTTAATGTGTGGTCAGATTAGTTGTGAGTTGTATGAATACTTTTTTAAAGAGTTTCCCACTCTTCCTATTATAAAGGGACTACCCAAAATCCACAAAGGTGTTATACCAGTACCAATGAGACCTATAGTCTCAGGTGAACGGTGGATAACCTCCACCATTTCTTCCTTTGTGGAAGGGCTATTACGACCTTTGGTTGATGACATTCCAGTTATTCTGAAAGACTCATATCAGCTTATTGAGTTTCTTAAAGATTTTGTGTTGGATGAGAGGGGGGCAACAACATTACTAGTGACCATGGACATCAAGAACCTCTTTACCAGTATCCCCAATGATTTGGGAATGCAGGCCATCAGAGAGATTCTTGTCAGTAACTCAGGTTATAGCAGTAGCAGACAGATTTTGATCAACTGTCTGCTTGAAATGATACTTGACAATAATGTATTCTTGTTTCAGGATCAGCTATACCTTCAGAAATGGGGAGTTGCCATGGGCACTCCCTGTGCAAATAGTTACGCTAACCTTGTGGTCCACCATTGGGAATTGAATCATCTGTTTAAGCATATAGATTACAGCAAGGTTAGATTGTATAAGAGGTTTGTTGATGACGTCCTTTTTGTGTGGGAGGGGACTAGAGCAGAATGTATTAATTTCATTACAGAACTAGAAATGACATCTACTTTTCTAAGATTTACAGCTGAAGTTTCTCCAGTTCAAGCACATTTTTTAGACCTGAAGTTGGAATTTAATGCCAACAAGATTGTCACCTCTTTATATAGGAAATCTACCTGGAGGAATACTTTGTTACGGTTTGAGAGTATGCATCCCAGGTTTACCTTTAGAGGGATAGTCCTAAGTCAAATGTATAGAATCTGTAGAATCTGTAGTGATAAGAATGACATGTTTTTAGAATTGAATACACTTGAAGGTTTGTTCAAAGAAAGAGGATACCCCCCCAAGTTAATAGATGAATGCAAGCAGGAAGTCATTATGAAAGTATTTAATAGGACAGATGGTTCTGCTTCTGTAAGGAGGAGCCTTCCGTTCCATACATTGAATAACAATAGGTACACTGATAGGCTTACCTATGTCACTAAGTACACCAGTGACGTTGCTGAACATAACAAAATTATCAGCAGAAACTGGAACATTCTGGTTACAGATCCGCTCACTAGGAAAATTGTGGGGGACCATCCGAGCTTCAGCTACAAAACATGCCATAACTTAAAGCAAACTTTATGTTTAGAGCAGAGCTCTCTGTCAAATAGCCACTCTAGTGACCCGTATGGGACTTTTCCCTGTGGACACTGTCACATGTGTCTACATATATCCAAGAATGTTTGTTTTTCACATCCAGATGGTTCTTTTACGTTCACACCTAGATTTCACAGTGATTGTAACAGTACCAATCTCATTTATCTGGCCACATGTGACTCCTGTAGAGCCTTCTATGTAGGCCTCACGAAGAGAAGACTTCGTGATAGGGTCTACAACCATTGCTATGACATTAGGAAAGGTAATGAAAGCAATGCTTTGGCCAAGCATATTTTGGAATATAATGCACACAGTTTCAGTTTCATGGTTCTGGAGCTGTTGGCAATTAATAATAGGGAAGGAGATAATATGAACCAACTGGCTGTCAGGGAACTTAAGTGGATTTTTATTCTGAAAGCACATATATACCCAGGCATTAATCAATACGTATCAGTTAAACCTGTTCTTAACAGCAGGAAGCTGTGAAACAGACGTATATGTCTTGATGTTTGGTTTGTGTTTCGTTTATGTCTTCTAGACATGTTTTTATGCCTGACTTCCCATTATCTTCACTCCATCCAGATCTGGTTTCATAGAGCTCTCCAATCTATTAGTGGACTGTGTTTCTGTTTCACAGTCACTTTCCTTTATTTGTTATGCCTTATGCTTGGCCCCCGTAGGTATAATATTAGTCTGTCATGGACTGTTTTTTTGGTGTGCTTTTAGTCATTCAATTTTGCATACTTGTATTATGGCTTGTATATAATACAGGGGTATTTAGTGGTCTGATACTATGGGCACTAATATGCCCAAAAGTGGTTCTTTGTTATTTATTTTGGTTTCTTCCCTTGGTATGTTTGACCAGATACTTTAGTTAGTGCATAATGTATCTTCTATTTTTTAACATTGCTCAGCACCACTGTATATCTGGTATCTTAGCTTTTAGTGTATATTCATTCTTTGGATGAGGCTGGACATATGTAGTGCCATTACAGTTGTGTTCACCAGCTCTTTAATATATTATGTTAACTGTCTCTGTTTAGCCTCAGTATGTACATTACATGAGGTGTTTTCATTTTTTACTTGTACTTTATATTTTTAGTTATAGTCAGGCTCTTGGATCCCTGAGCATTTGCCTGGGTCCTGGCTTTTGACAGATCTTTAATCTGTTGGTTTTATGCAGAACGGAAGTTGTTTGAACACCTGTATTGGCTGTTCTTTGAAACTTCCTAGTGCCTGAATTTAGTAGAGCTGAGTGGGTTGCTGTCAGTAATCTGATTGTTGTTCTTTGTTATATATTTTTTATACTCCCTGTTTTAGCTTTTGACTGCTGATTTCTTAACACAGGTCAGTAGGTTTTTGATGTTTGATGGGGCTGGGTTCCATCGGAATTGCTTTAACGCAGTTGCTATATATCGCGTCAGTAGATGTTCACTAGACTGCATCTTCTGTGCCTGCCAGCCGCAGTTGTTAGTAGGACATTTCTTATTACCGGACTGTTTTCTGTTGTCCTGGTTGTATTAGCAAAGTCTTTTAGATCGGACAGTATTGTGTGCCACTTTTTCATATGTGACCGCTTTTTTATATGTGTCTGTCCTTGATCTAGTTTTGGTGACTATGTGAATGTTGTTGGCGTTTTTCATGTGAGATATGAGGTAAGAACAGGGCACGTTTGCAGCTGTGATTACCGCTAGTACTAGTTGTTATTGTGTTGGTGCAGACGTTTGTAAATATGCTATCAGCCACATGAGAAATTGTACGCTCTGCATATTTTAACAGCAACAACAAACTGCTGTTTTTCATTCTTGGACTGCCAATTGCCGCATTGTTTGCACTATTTATTAGCATTGCCTGTGTTATAGATCTCTTTATATCTTATTTTTGATGCGAGAGAGCATACAGGGTTTGTTCGTTCACCGGAGCCTATATACAAAGGAATTGAGTATGCGTTTAGTTAGCGACTCCCTCAGGAGTCATGGAACATGTCTTATATGTATTTATAAATAGAAATATGATACGTTCTCACTTAGAGAACATTGTTTTCTGCTTCTTGATTTGTGCTTTGTTTATGAATTTGCACAGTTTTTTAGTGCTGTAAGGTGAGAAGCTTAGTTGGCTTATATAGCCACATTGACAGGCTTTACTGTTTTATTTTTGTATAGTACAAGTTTGTTTAAGGCAATTTTGCCATAACTTTTTTAAACGTCTTTAAACGTTTTTAAACTGTTTTATCCGTTTTTATCTTTTTGTATTGTCTCTTTAAACAAGGACATGTAGGGATAGATTGTTTGTTAGCAATTATCTAATCAGTGTTTAATTAGTCAGTTTGAGCGCCAAAAGTTTTTTGTATAAAAGGTTGCATTTATCAATGTCTCATTACACCTGAAGAAGCGTAGTACAGCTACGTGAAAGCGCTTGTGTGTTTTTGTTCCAAATAAAGAAGCTTCCATTACCAGTGACTATCTCCGTGTGGTGACTCCAGTGGATTTTGTGTTGAACATAGAAGGTGTTAAAAGAGATCTGGGAACACTGGCTGACAGCAACCTCTCTTATGACCACCACGTTGCCACTGTGGTCAGAAAGTCCTTCTATGTGGCACATCTCATTACTAAGCGTTTTGCATCCAGGAAGAAAGGGGTCATTGTCTCCCTCTACTCTTCCCTCATTAGGCCAATTATCAAGGACAATGCTTCATTTGGCATGTACCTCACTAGACACCTGCAACAACTGGAGAGGCTGCAAAAGTACCTCACAAAGAGGATCCTGGGCTTTAAACACTTGTCCTATATGGACAGACTCAACAAACTCCAACTATTCTCCATCTCATATCGCCTACTTAGAGGGAATCTCTGCTTGACTTACAAAGCCATGTCTAACCCAGCTCTGTTAGAAATGCTACATCTAAAGAAATCCCAGTCCCTCCACACTACATGCTCCATAGACCTCAACCTCATTACCACAATGAACAGAACAAGCTGGAGGGGCAGGTTCATAACACAGAGACTGCCCATGCTATGGAATAGACTTCCTATACATGTCAAGGGGAGCACCTCACTGGCCCTCTTCAAGAGAAATCTTGATGAGTGGATGTGAGATAGAAAATTCACCCCGGGGATCACTCCAGTGCTTCTACTTGACAGAGGCACTGGGAACTAAGGTCGGGTGGCACGATGCCAGGGTAATCCTATGGGCTAGGCTTGTAAAGGCTCCAGGGCCATTAGCCTAGTACACACCTATGAACCTATGAACCTGAGGTCCTAAAACATATTTTCATACGGAGCTTTCTCAAGATAAATACAGCTCTAAACTTATTATTGACTGTACAGAGCTGGTTACAGTTTAGGTAACTGCAAAAAGCAGACTACATAGGAAGCTCATATGGGTTCTCTTTCTAATATATTTCAAAGTACAGCATGTCAGACACAGCATCTGATGTTCTCATAAAGAAGTACTCCTCAGTCATTTGCCTGTTAAAATAAAAAATATAGACAAAAACGTTTTCAAACCTTCCTGTTATCTTCCTGTTACCTGGTATTCATCAAATCAGAAATATCAGAAACTTTTCAACAAGCAGCACTTGATGTTTTATATAAATCTGAATTTTCTCTCTCAGATGCTAGCCATCAGTCTTTATAGACTTGTCTGTGCTCTAGGCGAACAGTTACCATGGCTACCTGCACAATATTGTTACAAGCAACAGACAAAAAAAGTTTCTGACTCTAGCTGGTTAAAAATAAGACATAAAATAGAGAGCAACCAAGGTTTTTTCTATTTCTTCATATAATTTAGTATTCTCAAAATCAGTAAATATCAGAAAAAGTACAGTATCAAATAATGCTTTACGTAATGACTTTAATCTAAACCCCATACTAAAATGCCTTCTGCCATCCACTGGGTGTGGGGGACACTTGTATTGAATTATACTATGCAGTATCTGTTAAGAGGGAAAAGTAAGTACTTTTTAATAAAACTAGTGCCCCCCACACAGCCCAACTATATATATTCTAACTCCAGGATCTCACTACAGTGGGGAAAAAGGCATATACACTGCCACTACTATTTTTGGTGAAATGAAATTCGGCAAAATGAGTTTTTGACGAAATGTACCAGATCCAGATATATATATATATATATATATATATATATATATATATATATATGTGTGTGTGTGTGTGTGTGTGTGTGTGTATATATATATATATATATATATATATATATATATATATATATATATATATATATATATATATATACACACATATATATATATATATATATATATATATAATACACACACACACACACACACACACACACATATATATATATATATATATATATATATGTTTGTTTGCATATATACATATATATATATATATATATATATATATATATATATATATATATATATATCTGGGAACACTGAATTTGGTTGATGCTACCTTTGGTTAATATCTGTTTATTGACAGAATTTGTATGACTAAACAGATCGTTGACAGGTATGCAAGATCACATTTTTCTCTGGGTTGGGGAATATGCCCGTTTCCCAACAATGAACAATCTCGGAGTTAGTATATGGAATTAGCAGGGGGTGTGGGGGTGCAGGGGGGCTTTCCCCTGCAAAAAAATATATTTCTTGGTTATTTAGTTTTATTTTTGATGCTCCAAGCATGTTGTTCGGTGCCTGTGTAGTAGCTTGGCAACATTTGTAATGTTGTTTTCTAGTCAACATTGTGAATATTGACATTTGGGCCAATGAACTTTTATAAGAAGACCCATAGACCCATTTATACAGATGATGCTATGGGGTGAAACAGTTTTGTTTTACCATAAGCCGAGTGGAATAAAATCCTTTATATCTACTGCATTTGTGGTTTAAAATTTCTTTAATAGTGCTGGAAGTGTTGTTTTGTTATTTATACACACACACACATATGTATATATATATATATATATATATATATATATATATATATATATATATATATATATATATATATATATATATATATATATATATATATATATGGTTCCCATTCAGAAGCCTGAAACATCATAAGCCTGAAAATCAAAATCCTGAAACCAAAAGCCTGAAAATTCAGAATCCTGAAAACTCAAAATCCTGAAAGCCCAAAATCCTGAAAGACCAAAATCCTGAAACTCAAAATCCTGAAAACACAAAATAGACATACTGATGTCATTGTGGCTTTGCTATTGTTAGCCCTGTGGTGTTAGGTCATGCGTTGGGGTCAGGTAAGTGTGCGGTTGGTTTTATTTTAGGGTTAGGCGGTTTAAGTGAGTTAGGGTTAGGGCAGGTTAGGCATGTATGCAATAGTGACAAATATTGGGGTTAGGCGGTTTAAGTGAGTTAGGTTTAGGGCGGGTCAGGTGAGTGTGCGATAGTGACGGACCTTAGGGTTAGGGTTAGGGTCAGGGTCAGTTGGTAGATATTAGTGTCTTTATAGTGACATATTAGCATTATTTGTGTTTTCAGGATTTTGAGTTTCAGGATTTTGGTCTTTCAGGATTTTGGGCTTTCAGGATTTTGAGTTTTCAGGATTCTGAATTTTCAGGCTTTTGGTTTCAGGATTTAGATTTTCAGGCTTATGATGTTTCAGGATTCTGAATGGGAACCATATATATATATATATATATATATATATATATATATATACACAAACACACACACACACACAGACATATGAAATTCATTCAGAGTGAATATTGAAACTAAAATGAGCAGCCACAAAACATGAAAACACAAAATTCCAAAAAAAAAAAAGTAAAGAAAACATGATCTGTGCAGGGCAAACCTCCCTGCTAACTATAAATACAAACTCAGAGTTAACATCATCATGGGGAATGGGCAAATACCCAGTCTCCACTCTACTACGATCTTAGGCAACTGCTACTACAAAAGCTGGCCTTTGTTTTGGGTTTTGACCTTTTCAGGTTGATCTTTTGAAATTCGATAATCAGAATGTTCAACATTTTGAATGTATCGTAAATGTATGTATATTTGTAGATCGATAGATCTAATACATATTTATAATACTAGCTATTGTTCATAACCTAATTAACAATGGCCCTAGAATTCAGTAAATTCCGTGTAGGCCTCACGCGAAGTTTACACAGAGTTTACATGTGTGCGAGGTGATGCGTGGTGAGCAGCAGCGCTCATTACATATTCATGCCACGCACTGCAATTAAATGTAAATAAGCACAGTTTTGTGGCTGGTAACAGTGTTGCCACCCAGGACTGTGTAAGCCAACACACATAGCAATCATGTTTAAGTCAGAGCACAGAAGGTCTGCGGTTTAGCGCGGAATGCCACAATGATCATCAGGGCTTAACAGATAATAGTTTTCATAACTCTTAATTGCTTAGTGCAAGACATCAGGACAAAGCCCAACATAATTGGGGGACAATGACCCAGAAATAGGGACAGATTTGACATATTTGCTCTTTAGAAATGTGCTAGAATAACAAAGGGTTTGTGTTAAGATACAAGGATTTGAAGTCTGAAACTCAAATGTATGTAAGTATTGAGTCACGTCAGTCCTGAGATCATCTCAGTGATATGGCAGAAAACTACAAATTGATAAGGAACACACCAAAAGATATGTAAAGCAAAAATATGGACATTCTGTGAAAATCTGGACAATTGAGAGGTCTGATAGTTATGTATGCAGTACAGAGTACTGTGAAATCCCATTCCTGGCATTCTGTACTGAAGTTGTGGAAATGATCTGTAAGGGTACATAGACTGCCATGTAAAATAAACATTCAGGGGAAGTGTGTGTATTGAATAAGGACACACAGATGAATTGTATGAATAAACACAGGGGAAAAAGGATAGTGAAACAACCTAATGTACAGCAGATGAGGGCATGTCAATGGAAGACAGCTGTAGCACAATATCAATCACATATCAATATGGTACAGTAGGGACTGCACAGTGAAAATGTATATTATGTGACGGTCACACAAGGTGACATAACAACGGGGAAGATGTCTGTGTGAGATAAGCATCCTTACATGAACAATACAGAGGATATCTATCAGGGATGTTATATACAATTGGAGTAGGCTGCATATTGTGAAGCTGTGCAAACTGATTTGCCTGAATATGAGTTCAGTCTCAGCAGAGATCTCCAGCAAGTGGGACACAGGTAAAGATTCATGGACAACATTTAAAAGAAGCAAGCACAATCACGGACAATATCAGAATAATACCACTAATAATTCCATGTCTCTGACATAACATATATGATTTAGAATGATCAGATATGATTCTGCACAAACACACTTGTACAATTATTATGACATGTCCACACTGTATGAGGGTAATCATGCACACTGTCCTGGCACCATAACATGTACTGGATGTATTAGGAGGGACACTGCTACACCTGTATGTGACATTATGATCACTAGACGCTAGTTGGCTGGTGTACATGGGATATGTATATAGTATATATATATATATATATATATATATATATATATATATATATATATATATATATATATATATATATATATATATGTCTGTGTGTGTGTGTGTGTGTGTATATATATATATATATATATATATATATATATATATATATATATTTATAAAAACACACACAGCACATTCCACACTGTCACGAATGTCATTAATGTTGTCAAACAGCTATGTACGTACTGTGGGCATCACCAGAACAGGTAGCACACATGCAGCTGGTGTAACAACAATAATGTTTATACCACAAAAAGAATACCTAGGTATGGCCAATAAGATGTGTGACAGCTCACTGTGACAAAGGTGGAAGATATGTAGGGAGGTACATGAAGAAGGGTGCATTGTTCTCATTTATTGGGGTGATGAAGCCTGTGAACTATGGAGGTATTATGGCCTCTGATGTGGATGTCCTTCACATACTCAGTAGTTGTCTTATATTCAAGGGAGTAGTCAGCATTGTGACCACATGCTGGTGGATGCTTCACTTACCATCCACCCGAGGACACAGGTCACATACCTATTGGTCTGATTATAGGGTGTGATGTCTATGTTATACTAGGGTTGTGTGTTTGTTTTCCTGACGTAACAAATCTCCCCATGTTTTTGTGCCCTTGCAGGTGTTGTTATGGCTGTGGCAGCAATCTTTGTTGTGTGTCGACACTGTCTGTATTATACTAATACTACAAGCTGGAGTCAATGATTGCCCACAATCTGTAGTCCTTCAACCAGCTGTTTTGACATAGGATATGTATGTCATCTATGATGTCACTTAAATAATGAACAGAAAAGGCCTAGCAGACAACCCTGATATAAGGACCTGATCACTGGACCTGCGATATAGGTCAGTTCACACATTTCAACATATTTAGATGCCACATATATGATAAGGTGGTCTACCTCCTTGGTGATATAGGTGTGTATGCCCACATCTGACAGTGTTGAGTGAATACCTCAGTGTGGATTTGTGCCAAATGCCTTGGGCTTGTCAGTGTGGATTTGTGCCAAATGCCTTGGGCTTGTCAAGTTCAAAAGGATGATAGTGTTGTGATCATGCATGCCCTTGATGACCTGTTTGAAGACATCTAACAAAAGTAACCGACATGATGTAGCATTAACAACTCAAACAGGTCTGTTGCACACAGCTGGGATATCACTAGTGTCCATTTAGAAAAAGGTCCATGATGACATGTTGGTCTACCTCACAGATGAGGAGAGTCAGGATGTATCTATACATGCATGCATCAGGTGCCGTTCCCCATCCCCCAGCTCAGATGGATGCATGTTGATGTACACCCTTCTACAGGAACATAGTCTGTGTGGAGGTGTGTTGAAGTGTGTATTCAACCATTTTGGGAAGGTGTATGCAATGTGTCACATGATAGGCAATCTTTGATGTTGTTACAACAGTGCATACTGGCTATCCTTAGCTGGCCTAGGATTTGAACACAATCCCCCACGCAGGTATCTTTGAGAAACTCTCCCAGCTGAGGATTAAACCTTACATCACTAGATGGGTAACCAATTGGCTCATAGACAGAACACATACTGTGAAAGTTGGTGAAACAACCTGTACCAGTAGAGCTGTCATCAGTGGCATACCCCAGGGATTGATGCTTGGCCCTTTACTGTTTGGAATATATTTCTCAATAGTTCAGGCTAATGTATACCTTTGGCTTGAAGTGTTTGCTGATTCTTGCATACTGGGTGCAATTATTGAGTCCACCTATGATGATAACATACTACAGGAGGGGAATAACACAGACAAATGATTGATGATGAAACCACACAGTCTACAAATAAATGCAAAAATGTGTCTTTATTGTGTCCTTCTGCAAAGTGGAATTTCTTGCTAATTACAGCATTGACAACAGTCCCGCTGTGCTAAAACCCAGTGATGCCAGCACTGGGAAGACATGTACATAGCAATCTGAACTTCGACCACCAAGTGTTCACATTGGTATTGAAAGCCTATGCTGTGCACATCATAAGTCATGCCATCATATTCTATTTTGAGAGCTATATTACAGCACTGTACTTGAAAAACATCAGAACACTAATATATAGTATAATGCTCTCTTTTACATGTACCTCCCCAGACACATTCAGCTGGAGAGATGGCAGGGGTTACTCAACAAGAAAACACAGTGCCTACAAACCATTCCATAATGTATGTGGGTAGACTCAAATCCATGCCACTGTAATCTTTATCATATAGTATGAGTTGACTTCTGCCTGGCCTCCAGAACAGTCTCTGACCCTGCCCTGCTGGGAATAGTGCACATCCATAAATCAGATAGAGCTGATGATATCAGCAGTGTCTGGTGAGGAGAATGTTTCAATAACAGTGTCCCACATCCTGGTGTAAAAGGGTCTCTGCAATGTCAAGCAAGTGCATACACACCAGTTGACTGCAGTGAGACTAGAACCCTTACCTAAGGCCATAGACTACAGAACTCTGTATTTAAGGCATGCTCCACAGCTCAAGTCTGTCTTGGACTGTCTCAGACAACGCTTTATAGCTGATGACTTCAGCAGTGTCAGGTGGCAAGAATATGGCAAAAACAGTGTCCCACATTCTGGTGTAAAAGGCTCTCTGTAATGTCAAGCAAGTGCACACATGGACACACACACACACACACACACACACACACACACACACACACACACACACACACACACACACACACACACACACACACACACACACACACCATTTGACTGCAATGAGAACAGAACCCCTACCTTCTAAATACACAGACTACAGAACTTAGTACTTTATGCAAGCACCACAGCACAAGTCTGAATTTTCCAAGACTGCAGGTCAGTTTATAGTGTATGACATCAGCAGGGCATGTTGGAGAGAAGATCTTGGGAGGGCTTCATAAAATGGATGTGTAGGCATGTGCAAGTATCAAAACACTGTCAATCTATGGGATTGGGGCGGTAAATGTAAGATACACACTTCTGCTCTTCTGGCTAGACACACACACACACACACACACACACACACACACACACACACACACACACACACACACACACACACACATAATTGACTGCAGTGAGAACAGAACCCCTACCTATCTTAGTACACAGACTACAGAACTCAGTACTTTACACAAACACCATGGCACAAGTCTGACTTTTATAAGGCTTCAGGGCAACCTATAGTGCATGACATCAGCACTGGATGTAGAAGAGAATATGATGGGAGGCCTGCATAGGTTCATAGCTTCATAGGCTTATGGCCCTAGGGCCTTTACAAGCCTAACCATGTAAAAACCCAAGTATCCTTATTGAGCATAGTTAGATGTTCATTGTTAGCAGAGTGATTTTTTTGATCAGCACTGACTGGCCCTGTCCATGAGGGGCAAAGGTGCCACCCCTGGGGTGAATTTATAATCACCCATCCAGTTGTCGACTTTTCACTTGAATAGGGTCGTTAAGGAGCACTGCTTGACATGCAGTTGGAGCCTAATACAAAGGAGCATCAATCGCTGAGAGCTATATCTGTCTCTCCAGCATGTTCTGTTTATGTCACAGGTTAGGCTGAGATCCCTGGAGTATGTTATTCTTGTCCCATTTGATTTGCGGATGTCCAGCATTTACATTAGGGCAGGGCCCCAGAAGACTCTGTAGGCAGGCATAGGTCACCTCTTTGCAGCCTTTACAATACTGAGTGCAGCAACAGGACTTTCAGTTTTTCCATATATGTTATGGAGGTCCTGAATTCTCTTGGTCAGAAACCGTGTGGTCTCTCCAGTTGCTGCAGGTGTCTGGTGATGTACATAGAGAAGGGAGCAATGTACTCAAGTAATGGTCTGATAAGTGTCAAGTACAGCAGAGCTATGACCTCCCTAGTCTTGGATGCGACACCTTAGTTATGAGGTGGGCAATGTAGAAAGTATGTCTTACCACTATGGACACATAGTGATTGCAGTTTAGATTGCTATCAACCTGTGATCTCAAGTCTCACACCACTGACTTAGAGCTTGGAGGGGTGCTATGTGTAACATAATTAGGAGGGCTACTTTTTTGCTTACCAAGCATATGTTACTGTATGTATTAATGGAGCTCAGTGAGGTTAAGCAGCATTGTGAGCAGGTAATTGCAGCATTGCTGAGCCTCTCACCATTGCTTGGCATTGAAGTGGGATGCCAAACTCTGTGCAAACAGAGAGGCCAAAAAAATTAAAGGATCCATTTTTTTCCTGGCACTTATGTATGTTCTATGTGATTCTATTTTTTGACCAGATTATAGATGTTAAAATGGGCTAGACAGGAAAGTTGTGAAATGGGGAGCAAGTAGGGGGGAAGAACAAATGGAAAGCAATACAGGAATGTGCAGGATGGAGGTAGGTAAGAACCATAGCTATCCATGTCTTCAACAGTAAACACTGAGGATTTGTGCAGAATATTAGCCGAATTTGGGCTGTCACCTCCAGAGAAAGAGGTGGCAACAACATAATCATGTTTTATAGCCAATTGGACCAAATCAAGTGTGTTAAGAAGAATTGTGTGCATGGAGAGCTATGTATGGCACAATATTTTTTTGAGGGACAGGTGCCCATTTTTCTTATTTTAATTCAGTAAGAGAGGAATGTTGGCTAAAGAATGTAGGTATTTCTGGGTTGGGTAAGATGGGTAGGTGAGGAAGCAAATACAAATAAACAAGAGAAGAGACAGGGATGGTGAGGGACACAAAAGGATGTGGGACACCATGACTGGGGTGAAGAAGGGGACTCCATAGGATCATACCCATCAAACATGAAGACAGTTTGAATCGAGTCCTCGCCCACTGCACTGCACTGTCAATACTGCCCCCTTACTCCACTGGTGGCTGGAGTGAAGTTTTCTCCTCCTATGGACCATGAGGAAGATCAGACTTTCCATCCAGAGTGGGCATACATCAGTGATATGGTGCACAACCCTACATACCAACCCTGCAATCTCCCAGTGGGTGATGAAATCATCACCTTCACCACTGCTTTCAGAGGGTACCACTGCACCAGCTGCCAAGGCAGTACTACCTGAGGGCACAGGTACTGCAGGGGCAGCAGATGTAGTGCTGACAGGTTGACTTCAAGACATACTGGGCATTAATGGTAGAGCTGGCGGAGTGGGAGCAGGCTGATATGTGGGGGCTGGCCTACCACTCTGTACTGTTTAGCATTTAGTGATTTGGTGCAGATGGATGACATGGAGACATTTTGATGACAGATAATATAAAATAAAAAAAGAAAGATAAGGGTTGAAGTGAGAGAAAAAAGATAAAATGAGTACCATCGTATGTGACTTACAATGCATTAACAGTAGTATACAACTATTTTGTCTGGAGTATTACATTTAAATTTATGTCCTAAGAAATACATATTATAACTACAGATTGTTGAAAGTAATCTTGAAATGTGCATATATTGCACATAGGTGTGTTCCATTTATGCCACTTGTATAGAGTTTAATTTAATGTAAATACTTATTAAAAAAATCCAGTACTCTATATTTGTTACTCATGGTATTTGTGCCCAGAACCTGCAACTACAGTCTTATATTTGACTCTTAAAGTTAGTTTGTGCTTCAGACTAATGCATGCATACTTGCTGTTACAGTTAGGATATGCATGCTCAATTTGCTACAACTGTATACAAAAACAAAAAAATCTATCTTGAACCTTTAAAGCTACAGTAATATTTCTCTTGTGCTACATACATACCCCATTGCTTCCCCCAGTCTCTCCAATTGAGCAATTGAGCCTGTTGAACTCTATGTTGGTGTTAGTGGGGGAAAGAACAGAAAAGAACAGCGCAGCATTATGCATTCCAGTCTTGCCTACATTTAGCTTTCTAAGTATTATAAATTTTCTCTTATTATCATACTTACACAGCTATGAGATGTCTGCAGTCTCACGTCCATTCAACCAATGGTTGAGGGTATCTCTTTTACACCTTTATAGGTAATTAAAATGATGCCTACACTGTTCTCCAGTGTGTGGGATGCTAGTAGCACTGGGATACAGCCTGAGCTAAACTACTCCATGCCTCAGACTTGTACTGGGAGCCAGAATAGCCACTCCTGCAGAAGCCTTTGTCTGTGGAGCTTTACCAAGAGTCTAATAAATATCTTGGACTCCTGGACACCCCACTTCTGTGCCCTAAACTTGGCAGCTTCCCCACTAACTCCAGCCATTTCTAATGCACAGCCTAAAGCCATGTAAAATTATGCTTTCCCACCAATTCCAGTTATTGCATTTGCTGGTAGTGGAAACCTGAGCAACAATGCCAACAGCATATGCACAGTGTTAAGCAGAGAGCAGCTGTGCCAAGCAAAGATGACATAACTACTTGCAATTGGAAGGTTAATCTGACACTTGACCTTACTATGAGGGGTGTCTGCTGCTGATGAAGCTTGGAAATATATTTTGAAAATTTGGAGGTAACTGCTAGGTGACATAATTTTGCAGACATGCACTAAGGGCATAAATGTCATGACCTAACACATTTGTTTTATGCTTTATACACTGATAAAATTCATTTTTAAAGTGTGGGATTCAAACCTAGGCATAAGGGATAAAACAGTTTCTTCTACAGTGTTGATTTTCCATCTTTGCCACAGAAGAAGTGCTGCTCAGACACAGTCAGGAATCATTCATAAATACAGCTGACAGTTTGAGGTGTTGCTCGTGTATGTGTATTACATGACAAGGTTCTTGTATATACATCCAGTTGTGTATGTGTCTTATGTAATTGTGAAGACCATGCAAGTGCAGACAGCAGAATTATGCTTACATAACTGTAGTCAACAGTTTGCCTTCAGTCATACATCTGAAAATGCAATAAGGGTGTATTATCCATCATACATATAAGTCATATCAGTTCCACTATCTAAAGTGTTATAACTGAGGATGAATATAATGGGATGTGGAACAACAGTAAAAATGTCTGGAATATCTAGTATTAGAACCCAGGACCTTGTGTATGACAGTGCTATACCTGTTGCCACAAGAATGTTAAAATAACACTTTTCTATTTTTCTGTTCATTGCTATTAACTCACAGTCACAACAGTAAAAAATAGGTTGCACAATCTGTACTAGGACCCAGGACCAACTGTACTCCAGCTCTATACTTACACCTGTTGCCACAGGACTAGTTACATGACATTTCCATAATGTCTTAATCATTAAGTTCCCCTGTTAACCACTGCACAACACTGCTTAGCGTATTTGCACAGTGCCCAACAAAATTAATTGAATGCAACCATTTTCAGTTATTGGCTGTCTGCAGGTGTTCTATGACTGCAGATGTTGGGGAACCTTGCTAACCGATGGGCAACGCCACTAAGCAGCAATGTGCAATGGAAAGCAAAGATTGTAACAATATATTGTTTTTGACCTTTGCACTTTTAAAGACACCTTGTCTGCAGGTGTTCTGCAGGTGTTCTGTCTGTTTCCTGTGTGGTTCACTAGTCCAGTTTGTGCACTGCTAAGTGTCATGCAAATGAGATAAGCACAGCCAAATTTTGCATTCATTTTTCTAATTTCCCTTGTTGGCACTAAGCCATGTACCATGCAAACACTGGTATTAAAAAAAATAAATAATTAAAAGGGGAAAGCAGTTAAAATGGAAAAAAAGCAATCTATAAAATTAACACTACAAAATGATTGTTAGTACACATGACATATTTCTACATAGGTCTGGATTTGAACTCTCACTCCAATGAACCTTCAGAACACAGTAAGGGTGCCTTATCCCTCTTTACCACGCAAACAGCCTTGCAGTAGGGAACTGAAATCATCCTACCTACAACCCACTGTAACATCATCCACAGTGCTATCAAACCTTATAACAGTTATTTGTACATGTATTAATTTAGGGTGTAGTGCACTGCATGATCACACAACCGTTTATGACTAGTGCTTGCAAAAATGCAGTTCTGTCTTAACTCTCTATGTTTGTTGCACATTCTTGTCTTATCTGACCAGTAATCTAAGACATTTAATCTGTAAGGCATTCTATATCCTTGTCCTTAAAATGTGTGAGAATATTATATGGCAATAATATACAGTTGTGGACAAATGATGGGGAGGTTGGATGCTAATGAACAGAACCTGTAAATTATGTGCAACTTACTTACATTTCCAAACTTGATAAAATGAATTCTATGCACTTTAAAGTCTAACCTGACACACCTATTGGAGGAAGGGCAGTCTGCATTGCTGTTGTGTTTTCATTCTCCCTACCAGTAATCATTCCCAGTTGCAATCCATTAGCAACAAACTCTGAGGTTGTGCCTACACTATGTTTACATCTCCTACACAGAGCCAAGTATTTGGGATTCAGCAATTCTAATGAGTTCACACCACATTTCCATCTTCACCATGCTGACAGCCCTGAATCTACACCATAAAAAGGCAATCATGTAGCTAGGGAACCTAAAGGTGAGGAGACTTGTTTATGTGGAGAACACAGAAATTAGGCTGTTACTTTGGGATATATCTGCACAGAAGACTACTGAACTTGAGAAGGTATGCTTTAATTTTTCAGCTATATACTGCATATGCTGAAATACCATTCAGAAAAAAACTGTTAAATATATATCTGTATGTGTGTGTGTGTGTGTGTGTGTGTGTGTGTGTGTGTGTGTGTGTGTGTGTGTGTGTGTGTGTGAGTGTGTGTATATATATATATATATATATATATATATATATATATATATATATAGTTAGCAAATGTTACACTTTTATCTGTATGCATTAGTCAGAAGTGTATTGATGGTATGGGCATGTTTGTCAGTTCATTTCACAGGTATACATGATTGTCAATACCTTACAATGGAATGTTCTGTGTAAAATCTGCAGACATGTTTCGGGGACTTTTCATTTGATAACACTTTTAGCATTTCAATGATGGTTTGCTTGCAAAATGTGTCATTTTCCTGTTCTTTTTGGGGTGGGGGAGCAAAGTTGGATTTCTGTTATAGCACAAACAAGGATATGTTGCTATTGTTACTCTCCCTTTCTCCCTTTTTTGGCATCTAGCCTGTTTTTCATATTTCAAATTTCTAGACTGTTTTATGTTTCTCTGGTGGATAATACTAAAATATTATATTTTCTTTTTTATCTGGGAACCGTTACGTTGTAGTTATGTGATACTTATGTGTATTATCCTTCTGTTGTGTTTTAGGATACCTAGGAGTATGGCACCCAGGTGTCTCAATCCCTGAAAACCACCCTTCAGTGACCCTGAAAATCAGGTAATTGTAGAAGCTTTTTGGTGACATAATGCCTTTCTGCTTGAGAGGGTACATGGAGATATGCCAGGCAGAATGCAGATTTGGCAGCAGATACTTGCAGATGTGAATTCAGTAGGCAGACACAACAGGACATATGATCAGGTGTGTCATACGGCTACTGACATGATCCCATCTGCACGGAGGAAAGCAGCAGCAGTGGCATGTGATTGGATGGGTACCAGGGGGGCCTGCTATAGAGCCACCACTAACAGCAAATGAAGAGTTCCTGTCCACCGTCAGGGATCCAGACATCTCCCAGGAAAGTGCAGAAGAGCATATCCTTGACATTGGTGCTACTGTTTCAGGGACAGAAAGTATGTCCCAGAAGGAGCTTGCAAGTAGGCTTTTGTACCTCAGTTGTTAAATACTGTTGTACAGTAAAATATTTACATCACTACATTAGTTCTGTTTAAAAAAAAATTGCTGGGGGAGTTTGAAAATTGCTCCAGTTACCAACACATTCTGATTGATTACACATGAGGCTTAGGTTGTTCTTGTCATCCAAGTTCTTGTTGAAAGTATAGTTAATGGACATATAAATGTAAAAATGTTTTACCCCCTGTGTTACTGTTAATTGTGATGATGTTGCCTTACCTCTTGCTTAAGTTCTTCCAGGACCAAAGGAATCAGAGCCAGAAGACAGCAGAAACCAAGTCCATGCTAGGATGAACGTAACACAGACTTTAATACTCCAATAAATACAGGTAGTTACACAGCATTAAGAGCTTTCATCACAAACCTACCCTGCCCTAACTAATCATATGACCATGACCCACCAATAAGCAAACACTTGTTATGTAAGATAAAATAACTACTTTAAAATATTTCCATAATTATTTAAAAAATACCAATATTTGCCAAATTGGCTGTTTTTAAATGGTATAAGACTTCGATTTCAACACACAACTAATGGAAACACTGTCATTTAATCTGGAGGGGGGCATTTAATCTGAGCTGCCACTGCAGCTCCCTGTCTTCAATCAAATCTTCCCATGCCCCCCCCCAGGATTTTTAACAATGTGTTCTACAACAAAAAAAACAGAAAATGGTGGTCAGAATAAAGCACCAAATGTTTAACCAAGGCATTGCCTGTGTTCATTTTCCTCACATCAAAAACATGTTCATATATTCGCTCCCTAAATTTCCTCTGGGTTTTACCCACATAAAAACTGTTGAAGTTCTGGCAGACAGCCACATACACCACTCCTTCGGAATTACAATTACAATGGGACCTAGAATTTATTATTCTATTATTGACCACTGTTTGGTTCCCCACTAACACTTATTTACACTGACTACAAGAACCACATTTGTACATCCCTGGCTTTTTCTTACTATACAGAGATTCCATATTATTATAATCCTGTTCCAAATAATTTTTATTGATATACCCCTCCTGTAGACCATTACTGGCTAACTTCCAATTTTGTTAGTAACATCATTCAAACAGGAAAAAATTATCCAATTCTTTATTAAAATATCTCTAATTTGGGATTCTTCTAGACAATATTCTGTAACAAAAGCAAGGCGGTGTTCAGTGGTTGAAAAATTTCAATTGTTAACCATCTCAGACACAGAATTGAGGGCAGATTTTATCAGGAGTATGATCTCCCCTTTTACTCTCCTGTCAACCACCTCTGAACTAACCCAGGATATCAACCCTTTTGGGCACCCCTTTGCAAGTAACAACTCATCTAACGTCTAACATTCCAATAAAAAATTGTCATGTTTAGAAACCATCCTACCCAGACAAATGTACTGACCTTTTGCCAAGCCACAGACTATTAAAATAAGTTGGCTTTCTATACATGGAGCTGATGAAACACTGTTCATTGTAATCATTGGAAAGCCTGACATTGAGATAACTGATGCTATCATAGGTTCATAGGTAGATACTAGGCTATCTGCCCTGGGACATTTATAAGCCTAGCCAGAGTGTATTTGGCTTCCGCCTCCCTATTAGATTAACCTACTGTGCCTCTGTAGCGTAGGTCACAGAAGGTACCCTTTTAAGATTAGTTTACTGTGCCTCTATCTAGCAGGGACACAGAAGAGATCCCAGGGGTGAATTTGCTATTTCCCATCCACGCGTCCAAATTTCGCTTGAAGAGGGTCAGCGAGGGGCTATGTCTAACATGAATTGGGATTCTATTCCAGAGTGAGGGGAGCCTCCGGGAAATGAATCTGTCCTTCCAGCATGTCCTATTTATTTTTGTGCTGAGGTTTAGGTCCCTGGAGTGTGTAGCTCTAAGAGACTTGGATTTTTTGAGGTGGAGCATGTCCATTAATTCTGGGTTTGACATGGCTTTGTACATCAGGCATAGATCGTCTCTGAGTAGGCGGTAAGCAACTGAGTAGAGCTGGAGTTTCTTTAGTCGAGCTGCATAGGACATCTGTTTGTAGCCCATGATCCTCTTGTTGAGGTAGTTTTGGGGTCTCTCCAGTTGCTGCAGGTGTCGGGTAAGGTACATCCCAAAAGGGGCATTGTATTCAATTATGGGCCTGATGAGTGACGGGTAGAGGGGCACAATGACCTCTCTTGATTTAGATGCAAACCCTTTCATGATAAGGTGGGCTATATAGAATGTCTTTCTAACCACTTTGGCAATGGGATTATCAAAGGAGAGATTACTAACTACGTTGGTCCCCAAATCTCTAATTACTTCTTCCGTACTTAATGGATTACCACCTATGTGGTAATTTGTGGGCACCTTGTTTTTCCCAAAGGGGATGACTATGCACTTTTTAGCATTTAGCTTGAGGCCGTGGCTCTGGCACCAAGCATCCGTCTCTGTGAGACCCTTTTGGAGGATGCTTGTGTCAGCTGGAGATTTGATTATGGCCCCCAGTTTGCAGTCATCTGCGAACTTTGTCAGCCATAATCCCCCCGTGTTAGCCTGAACCTCAGAGAAGTATATACCGAACAAGAGAGGTCCCAGAACTGAGCCCTGTGGGAAACCACTTGTAACTGGTTTGGATTCGGCCATAGCACCTCCGATTCTGACCATGTGGGTTCTATCTCTGAGCCAGTTTGTAACCTATCTTGTGATATAGGGGTTGATATTTAAGCTGGTAAGCTTATTTATGATGCCCAAGTGGGGTATTGTGTCGAAGGCTTTTTCGAGGTCCAGGTAGGCTGTGTGGACTACCTTGCCCTCATCTATGGCTTTGGTAACTGTTTCAAAGAAATCAACTAGGTTTAAGAGGCAAGATCTGCCCTTAACAAAGCCAAATTGGGTAGGGTCCAGTGTCTGGAGGCTCCCAATCTCTTTGTTTATGAGTTCCATGATAATACGCTACATAGCTTTACAGACCAGACTAGTCAGGCTTATGGGGCGATAGTTTCCGGGGTCCGTTGTGGCACTACCTTTGTGGAGTGGGACCACTGTAGCTGTACGCCATTCTTTGGGTACATATCCTGTAGTAAGGCTAAGTTTGAACAGTGACTTAATGTGAGGGTTCAGTTCTTCTTGGAGCTCATGTAAGACACAGCCTGGGATACCGTCCAGTCCCATAGATGCTGTGTTTTTTGCTTTGGAGAGGGCAGCTTTCACCTGTGCATCTGTGATGTCAGGGAGGTTACATTCAGTTGGGATAGGCATTTGCTCCTTTGGGGGAAGGGGGGGGAGAAGTTTGCGCTGAATCTGTCTGCCAGGATGTTGGCTATGTCTGTAGGTTCGGTATATTTTGTACCATTATGCAACAATTCAGAGCATATCTGGGAGTTTCCGCTCTTGTTCCTGACATAACTAAAGAAGGCCTTGTGATTATCTTTAGTGTCTAGAGCAATTTTTCTTTTGAAACTGGCCTTTGATGATTTTATGAGGGATCAAAGTTTCTTGCTAATACTGATCAGAGATGCCTTCCCTTTTTGGGATTTTGCTCTGTCATGTAGTAGCTTCCTCCTTCTGTTGTATAGCTTATTTATGGCCGGGGTCCACCAGACCAGTCTCCTGTTTTTGGAGGAGTGAGTCTTGGTTTTATTTGGGATAGCATGATCCATGCATTCCTGCAGGTGCTCATAGAATGCATTTGTAAAGGATTCTGTGGATTGGGCTGTATTATCCTCTGGCCCAGGGGCTTTGAAGGATTACACCTCAGTCTTGAGAAGTGCAAAGTTGGCTTTTGAGAAATTCTTTACAGTGATTTCCTTGGCTGGGGGTGGGGATGGGATATGGATGTCCAGGGAAATTTGTTTATGGTCTGATCTTACCAATGAGGGGTTTACCTCTGGTGTGGAACATAGAGTCCCCATGTTGGTGATGACCAGGTCCAATATGTTGTTCCCTCTTGTGGAAGTGGTGACCAGTTGTTCCATTGCATTAGAGTTTATAAATTCAAGGAACCATTGGGCGACGGTGTTTGGGCTTGAGTAGTTTTCCCAGTCAATGTTTGGGTAGTTGAAGTCACCCAATAACATAGTGTTTGGAGAGACCTTCATATTCTCCAGTGTTCTCAGGAATGCCAAGTGGGGTTCCTGTAATAGGGAGGGTGTTCTGTAGCAGGCTACAAACTGAAAGGCAGTTTTGCCTGCTGTTAGTTGCACATGGATGCTTTCCGATGCTTCATGCAGTGCCACTAACCTGGAGGTGTAGATATCTTTGATGAATATAGATACTCCCCCTCCTTTTGTGCTTCAGTCCGAGTTTTAGGGCCGAAACGCATGGTATGAGTTATAACCTGGTAGTGCTGGGGTGCTCTCAGGAGCCTTGAACCAGGTTTCTGTTACTGCACAGACATTTTCATAATCATAAGAATAAGTAAACTTTAAAAAAGAGGTTGTGTTGTTCAAATGCTCAATAAAACCACTAATCTCACTTTCAGGTTGATCCCACACAATAAAAATATCATCCAAAAATCAAAGTTATATCTTCCAAGGCTTGACTGAAAATTTATTACATAAAAATTGTCTTTCCCACTGGAGGAGAACAATATTGGCAAATATGGGGGCACAGGAGGCCCCCCTTAATCTGGTGAAAATGTTGCCCCTCCAGAAACACAAAGTTGTTTTTCAAACCATTTCCATGCAAAAAAAAAACAAAACATTGATGTCATTATTACTCATACCAGTAAATTCACAGAAAAAGTCTTGGAACAATTTGAGACCCATATCATGTGGGATTACATTAAATAAGTCAATCACATCTACCGTGAGAAAAATAAGGTTACTGGAAAACTTCAATTTTTGATTTTAATAAAAAGTCCCAGGAGTCCATACATAGGTGGGCAAAAGAATTTAAACAGTTCTTTCGCCTTGTGTCAATATATTTACCAAGGGGGTGGATTTTTAACCTCCTAGCATTCACTGTAGGCCTCATTGGTGGATCAGTGGTGCTTTTATGTATTTTAGGAAGCCTATATATACTGGGCACCACAGGGCATTGCACATGGAGGTAGTTGTACACTTCAGGACTTATCTCACCTTGATCCACCATGTCCTGCGACAGAAAATCAATCCTCCAACAGGCCAATTGTATATAATTATGAGATGTTTCCTCATATAGTTCACTATTGGACACATAATGCATTCTATCAAGGTAATCATACTTACTCATTACAACCACCTCTCCTCCCTTGTCAGGTTTCATTACGCTTAAATTTTTGTTTCTGGCCAACTGTGTAACTACCTGTATTTATTGGAGTATTAAAGTTTGTATTACATTCATCCTAGCATGGGCTTGGTTTCTGCTGTCTTCTGGCTCAGATTCCTTTGGTTTGTTTACTGTCATTAACATTTTTTGTGTTTGTTTTCTTCCAGAACCATCCAGCATAGGTAGCATACCATCATCTGCACATGGTAAGCCATACATTTTTATGTCAGTACTGATGAGCAGTTCAAAGAAATATTTCAGTGTGTGATGTTGATGTCAGGACTGTTGTGTGCATTGCTGTACTGCATAATGGTGGCATGACTGTTATTTTGTTAGCCTATATTGGACTATAGTAGTGTAGGTATTAATTTTTCCTGTGTTTGTTGCTTATTATTACAGGTGATCCTGACAGTGGAAGTGTGGGATTCTAGCACATGATGTCAGAGTATCAGCAGACTCTGATGATGATGGTGGATAAACAGTTGCACAGTTGGGCGGGGGGGTGCTGAGGTTGAACCTGACACTGATGTTGACAAACAGCCATCCCCTAAAATTCCATTGGACACAGACAGTAGGCCTACATCTAACCATTCCAGTGACCACCCAGATATTGGACAGGTGGAGGGTGAGACAATCAATCAGGGAAGTGTGGTTACTGTGGCTTCAGTCCCTGTTGACTCTGGCTTTAGCAAAAGTGTGGGCAAGGTGTCATGCAGGAAGGTTATTAGTGGTGCTCGGAGGAGACCTGCAGTCCACCCTCCACCTGATCCAGGTGTTTCTTCCTGTGCCACTCAATGTAAGTTTGGGGCCATCATAGAGGCACAGGCACGTTCCCATAGGTCCTCTAGAGAAATGCTTAGGGTTGTAGATGTGGCACAGGCTGACATGTGTGACTGCCTCCACAGTACTGCTGATTCAATGGATCAGATGAATAACATGTTGGAATGGGCAGTGTCTGTGATGGAACATCTGCTGGGAGGGGGAGGTATCCTTGTGAGTGCAGGTCAGCTACATCATCTGCTGTTAGCCAATGTGACCATGCCCGCTCACGCTCCCATAGTGGCAGTACTTCCACTACTCCATCAGTGGTTGGGCTGTCCACACCCAGATGTGGCAGGCCATGGGGTCATGGTCCTGGGTGTCCTCATGAGAGGAGCTCATCCAGCAGACATCAGTCACATTCAGGTAGCAGCAATGCATCTGACCTTGGGTGTGAACATGACAGTGCAACTCCTTGTACAGCCACTTTTCATGGTCGGCTACAGCAGTGATGAACTGCCACCTCTACCATGCATGGCTCACTACTGTCCAACATAACAAGATGTAGACCTAGCACAGAACCTGGCTGTGTTCATGCAGACACTCAGTTTCATCTGGAGGACCCATACAGACCCAGACACAACAGTTACATGGTTCAGCCATGAAGCTTAAAACTCATTTTTCTCACTGGATTTTGTTACTTTATCAAAATGTCTGCCAGCTTCTCTTTCTTACTCTCTCACACTCACCGACCTTTTGTGTCAGCCTAGGCTTCCTGCCCCCAACCCCCCCCCCCCCCACACACACAAAAGAAAACACCCTGAGCAAGTGATGATAACTGTGCCATATCCCTGTTTTCTATCTTTTGTATTCAGGGATACATAATCTTTGTGTCTGATGGTTAGGTGCATAGCTGACTTAATGCTTAGTATATCTGCATTTGTGATATTGAATTGGTAATTGTACCTTTGACTTATATTGGTGTTAGAAAGTTAGACAGTTGATAGCATCAAACATTTTCCATCTTTATTGTTAATGATCTTGTGAGGGTTGAGAAGTCTGAAACTGAAATGTGTATCATTACTTTCTAACCTCTCTCTTTAATGATTTTCCAGTATAAGTGCATGGTGCTAAACTGAGGGCATGCAGTGACCATCACTACTTTTGAGAGGTATGACTGTGTGAATCTTTGATACCTGAGGCCTACTACTTAAAAAAGGACACATATAAGTCAAACAAGTTTCTATTGTCACATGTTAAGGCCATTTTTGTACAAATCTCCCACCTTTTACTTGCTTATACTACCAAGTAGGAACATGCAAGGATATGCCAGTCATTTATATTATTACACAATGCACTCCAGGTTCAAAATTATCCTTGTAAATCCAGCAGTTGCAACAGTTTTACTTCAGGGATGTCTCTGTCTGATGCAACCAGTACACAGTCATTACATGGGTAGATAAATGTTATGAGCGTTGCTGGAATCAATGTTATTATATGTATGTGTGTAGGAGGAAGGTTTTAGGCCCTTAGGTGGTGACTGAGTGTGTTATGCATTGTCTGTTAGCCAATACAAGGGCATACTGAGCAATGCCTATGTCTGCCTACACCCACAGCAGCAGTTGGTTCCCCCTCTGACTCCTCACCTGTGTGTGGCTGTGGTAAACTTGC
This sequence comes from Protopterus annectens, assembly GCF_019279795.1. Classification (NCBI taxonomy): domain Eukaryota; kingdom Metazoa; phylum Chordata; order Ceratodontiformes; family Protopteridae; genus Protopterus; species Protopterus annectens. The sequence goes on along the minus strand of NC_056731.1, from coordinate 108,106,764 downwards.
CATTGGTGGTGGGATTTGTGCTCCTTCCCCTTGTTGATCCTGCTGAAGCTGTTTTCTCAGGATGATGTTGTCTTGTATGGCACATACTGTGTCTATTTCAGTACATGTACATGGATGTATCTAAGCACTGGAACCGCAACTTCAGCAGCCCAAACACACACTCGATATTTCTAGTTTGAGCGTATGCCTTATTATGGTGTTCTTCAGCAGGTGTGTGCACATTTCTGATGGGTGTCATCAGCCACGGTTCGAGTGCATAACCTCCATCACACAGAAAATGACCCTGTGGGATGTTCCCCATAGCAAACATCTGATACAGTTGGGAGGTGTGCCAGATATGTCAGTCATGTTAACTGCCAGCACACACATTCAAGCTGATTCCCTTGGCATTACACACAATTTGGCAGTTAATACAGTGGAAGCCCTTTCTATTAATATAGAGCCTTCCTTGTTCCCCAGGTGGTGCCTTAATTTCTACATGTGTGGAATCTATAGCTCCCAGTAATTCAGGGTAGTGTGCTACAGGGTAGAATTCCTGCCTATTTCTGGCCCTATCCTCAGGTGTATGGGGAAGGTATATGTGATCGCTAGCATGTTGGAGCATAGGAACTGATGGAGGATCCTGGATGCTGATGCCTGTGACACCCCAGCATGTCCCCCTGTTGGTCTCTGCAAAGTACCTGTAGCAAAAACTTATAAGTGCTACACATACTTTTTTCTCCATTGGGATGGGTTCCCTTCAATTTTCCCTGGCTGTGAGTTGAGGAAGACAGAGTTTGCAGAGTTCCTGTAGTGGGTCTCTATCCACCTGTAGCGCTCTACAATTTCCACCTTGTGCAGATTGTGATGTTACCTGGGGCCTGAAAGCTCTTCTCTTTCTTGATCGTGGTCTATTAGCAGCAGCACAGACTTCAGCTTGTTGCACATACACATGAATTAAAGCAACAGCAGCCCATAGCATTGTTTCTGTGTAGACTCCTTTCTGTGGCTGTATTCTAATAAGTTTTGGAATTCACAGGGAAAACCAGCAGTGAGTCTACAAAGTTGCTTTATAGCTTGTTGAATAGCTCCTCCATCTTGATTTGGTTGATTAACATTTAATTCAGCTGCTTATGCTATAATTTGCATGCCATGGTGTTTACCTTGTTTGTGTGGCCATGAGTGGTTCTACAACCATGTAGAGCTGCTTACTGAATCCAAAACAGTGTGCTACCGCGATCAGCACATGGTGTAAATGGACCATCTAGAATTTATTGAATCTAGCCATATATGTATATATACATATATTAGAACATGTTGCATGGCATAATGCACAAGCATCAAAAACATAAGTGACTGATGCTGGCATTTCAAAAAAAGTACTTACTGAAAAAACCCAATACGTCGAAACAACAACCGATCAAAAAATTAAAACAATTTCTTTTTGGGGATCAGTTCATTAAAACGTTGCCACTAACTTTAGATACTTTTTATCTTTGCAGGAGTTTATTATAGTTTATGGGTTTGATGGCAAACTTATTGGAGTTTTTATGGATGGTTTTCCTGTATTTTATTTTTGGATGTTTGTCATAGATGATTGCTTCAGAAATTCAGGAAAGCTTATCGTGTATTGAAAAATATGGCTTCAATCGGATTCACTTCATAATCTCAAAATACTGAAATCCCGAATTTCAGTATCTTGGGACCATGAAGCCAAAAATCCATAAACCCAAAACCCCAGAAGCATGAAATTTAAAATCGCGACTTCTACACTAAACATACCGCAAACACAAACACAAACATACACCTCCCTGCACATATACAAACACCTACCCTACCCACACCCCCCTACTTAAATATACTAACTCCAAGGTCGCACTACACAGACAAACACACAAAAACACCACCACACAAGCTACATCCCCCTCGCGCACACACACACACACACACACACACACACACACACACACACACACACACACACACACACACACACACACACATACACACACACACACACACACACACACCACACTAACAAAACACACAGACACACACTAAAACCCTACCCAAAACCCATAAAACACAAACACTTACCTACATCTCCAACCACCCACTCACACACCGCAACACCAGAACCGCTAATTCAAAATCTCCAAACTTCGAGATTTTGAATTTAGCACTTCTGGGGTTTCAGTATTCTGCACTTTCACCCTTCTGGTCTCGGGCTATTGAAATTCAGGATTTCAGTAATTCGAGATTCTGACGGGAACCCCTTCAATTATATACAGACAGAAAAGTCCTGCACTAAAGAAAATGAAAATGCAGATGTTAGTACCACAGCATAATTGAATGAAAAAGGGAAAAAATCAATCATGATTGACTGATTAGTATACCAGGATTCCACTAAATCAACCTTTTGGAAAACTAGAAGAAAATCAGTTAATTCAACATAAAAACTTAATATGTTAAGTGGAAGAGAAGACCTCAGGTTTAGAAGAGCAAAGTCATTATAGCAACATTTTAAACAGAGCACCTTTATTGCACTCAGAAACAAAATGAAAAACAAATTAGTTATAACAAGGTTTCTGTGTCATAACAGCTATTGTTTGAACTTGTTTCCTTAAGAACTTCACCATAAGACACCTAAACGGTGCATTTGCTTACAGAGAAAATACTGCAAGTGCTATAAAACATTATGACCAGGTCATTGTTCATAACAGCAGTTTGTTATGTGTTCGAGAAATGGATTTTCACAAAATTAACCTCGTCAGTTTCATGAAAATCCATTTCTAGAACAAATTGCGTACTTCATTATGATTGATGACTAACCCATAACTCCCTACATTATTTTTATCATGCCAGATTCTGCTATCCTAAATATTAGTGGAAAGGCTCAAGTTCTTACTGCAGTTGGCAGTGCATGCAAAACATTTATGTCCTTGAATGTGGCCACAGTGCATTTCATCAGTGTTCACTGCGGTGCAGTGGTGCAGCGGTTAATGCTGTCGCCTCACAGCAAGAGGTTCTCTGGTTCAATTCTCGGCTGGGGTGCCTTCTGTGTGGAGTTTGCATGTTCTCCCTGTGTTTGCATGGGTTTCTTCTGGGGACTCCGGTTTCCTCCCACATTCTAAAGACATGCTTCTGGAGCGTTTCTCCCCGGGCCACCACTGAAAACAGGATCTGTGGAACCTAGTCGGACTTTCCCGATCAACAAATGTTAAATAAAATAAAATAAATAAATCACAGTGAATATGCCACAAATCCTTCTAATGTGACTCCACTTAAAATTGTTAAATTATCAAGCTAAATGCAGAATTCCTGTAGTAGCCAGAACTGGTTGTTGTTGTTCTTGTGTCTTTCGGCTTTTTCCCGGTTAGGGGTCACCACAGCAGAACTCCAGTCCACTAATGATTGGCAGTAGATTTTTACGTGCCGAGTTGCTGGCCCTGACGCACAACCTTCAACGAAGGTACACCCATTCACGCATGTCTACACACAGAAGATGCTCTAGCTGAGAATCGAACAGGACAACGTCTTACTTTGAGGCGACAATGCTACCGCAGCACCACCACAGAACTGGTAAACAACCAAAACTTAGTAGGTGGCATTGACATTGTTCAGAATGTGCTAACATCTAATAAAAATTTTATGACTTCTGCCCTTTATTTTCATATTTGATCAACTTGAGCACCGATTTTCTATGTAGTATATTGCATTTTTTTTATTTATTGCTATTATAAATACTGTTTTGAGCAAGAAAGTTTCTCACTGAAAATTTCAGGGCACTTTTTCTTTCATTTTTAAAATATCTTGACAAGCAGTTGTTCACACTAGTGTAGAAAATCATTAGGTTTTATTTATCTTTATTTTTGTTTGAAGTTTGTTAACTTGGTAGTCCCATTGAGACATAGGTAATTTCTTTGGAGATAACCAGAGGAATACAATACTCCACATAAAGATCAAATACAAATTTTAGCATAACATGGCACTCTATAGGGTTAATGCAAATAACATATGGATATTCAAAAATTATATGATGATATTAACACAAAGGTTGGGATTCAGAAAACTTTGCCATGTTGTGGTAAGTGAATTTGCCTGATGAGAAGCCATGTGTAGGGTCTGCAATTCAGAAAAAACAGGCTCTGCTATGTGTGCAGTCCAACCAGCATATTCAGGAGTAGTATAGGTTAATGGCCATACAATGACATGGTAATAAGCAACATTATTAAAATTAAGCTATCACTGTATACTACTGAAGCAAAACAGGATGTCAGAGTGATTTTTAAAAATATAAATGCTGCAGAAAAGGGTTGCACCTGCAATATATTTGAACTCATCTTATGATCAGGTTAAGGGAACTGCTAAATAATGTTAGTGATATCCACCACATTGGTAAATGTGTATCTACAAGAGGGTTTCATTGCTGCAGCTGCACGCAAAGGTGGCAGGTCATCTTACTGTGCTTAATATTCCATGGACTCCACGACACCGCCATAGTGTACTGGTACCAAGTACACAGAAATACCATCCAAGAAACTATGGGCATATGATGTCCTTGTCTGCAGCCCCATGGGAATCAGGGAGCACATCTCTCAGTGGTTACTAAGGTATGTGTAGCTTTATATATATTATCTTCAGAGTTCTTCATCCACCTAGTGAGGATACAGTTGGGGGGGGGAGGGTCTCTAGCATTTGCCTGAAGAACAGTCCATAAGTTTCTTGATGCCATAATTCAGCATGTGGGGCGAGCATGTTTGGCTCCCATGAATCCCGGAGAAGAGCACCAGCACCATGTGGAATATTTGTGATGTAGCCCATTTCCCTGGGGTACTACAGGACATAGATTTTACTCACATTGAAGTAAAGACTACACCTGGTGAACTGGGAAGAAGGTATGTGAAACACAAAGGGTATCACTCAGTCAACTGCCAGGTGGTCTGTAACGCACAGGGTCTCATCTACAGTGTGTGTGTGCAGGCCACCCAGTCAGTTATGACTCCCACATATAGCAGAGCTTTGAATTGTACCAGTGGTTTGGGGGGGGGACTTTACACAGGGTCATCTTGTTGGTGATGCCAGATATGTTCTGAAATCCTAGTTCATGACACCTATAAGAAAACCACAAAATCAACATACCATTAGTACAACAATGCCTAATTGCAAACAAAAATATTATTCTGTTTGTTTTGGGGCTGCTTAAGGCACACTCTCACTGTCTGCATTAATCCAGAGGTGCCCTGCTATATAATCTTGGTACATATGCAAAAATACTATCAGGGTGCAATATAATACAGTATCATGTGATCATAAAACAGTTACAGCAGGGTGGGCACTTACAGGGGCAGCATTACCCAGCACACCAGGTAATGGATGCTGGGTCCAACAAGCAGTCAGTGAAGGAGTCCGCAGCAGGGGATGATCAAGTCAGAGGGAGGTGGGCACAGTAGTACTTGTAAAGATGCAACATCTTTCATATAAGATTACAGCACACATGAGTAAAGCAGATACACTGCAGTAAAAGTGAGGCATGCAAAACCAAAAAATGCTGTGCTTCCCATGCATAAGCTGACCATGCTATTTATCAGATATAGGCAAACCAAGAAACAATGTACAAAGGGCAGGGCACAGTTATAATAATTTGCATGGGTGGGGAAGTTAACACAGCAGAGGATGTCTTTCATAGGGAAGTGTATGAGTGCTGAGGATTATGAAAGTAAAATGTGCTTTTATGTGTCCTATCAGTTTTGAGGTGGGCTTTAATGTAAAATCCTTTGGGAAGGGACAATGTCAAATGAAGTGTGTGATGTACTGGGACTTGTGGTGGTGTAAAGGTGGGTCTACTGTAACACGGCCTCATCAGTAGTCATAATACTGTGGCTCAATCTACTAAATGGGTCCAAGGCATGCATGGCAGAGGTTTCAGTTTCCTGTGCACACCCCCACCCATGAGAGCTGGCTCCATCAGGAGATATACTGGATGTATGGTGACCCTGACTAGACAATGGTGTGCTGCATGACCATGAGTGATGTCTGCTATTTCATGTAGTACTGTGGTAATGTCCATGTCCATGGGGTTTCCTCTTGTTGGAGGAGGCACCTCCACAGCAGATGTTGCCATGGAAGAGCTAGCACTGCAGGAGTGAGATTGTGGTTCTCAATGGCCATGACGGCTACCATCTGAAGATGTAGCAGTGGACTAGCATCAAGGATGGTCCCTTACTTCAAGCTGGTGAGCCAGAGAAGGCATTGTGTGTATGAATGTGTCTATCCAAGTAAAAACCCATATTGGGCATACATTCCCATAAGTCAGCATGCACAGCCTGCATCACCCTCACTGTTTCCTTCATGGCTGTGGTGGTACTAGTTTGTTCCTTCATGATCCCCCAGCACATACACTGGGTTGCATTCACTAACACACCAACCTCAGAGAGAAAGTGGTAACTATGAGTCCAGCAAACAATATAACTTACCCCCCTGTAGACCTCTCTGCTCATGGGTGCTAGACACAAATTCTAACATCTTTATACTAGGGGCCAGCACATGTCTCTGACTGACAGCATTCCCATCAACCTGTCCCCTCTGTGAGATGTGGGTAGCCTGGGTATCTCCAGACATAGAGGCTGTCTCTATGGTCTATGCTGGTAATACAGTGGTCACATTCCCTGTGTCCAGTACATACTTTGTACTCCCTGACTGTGCCAGATGATCTTCGCCATCATTGTCAGAGGTTGTAAATCCTCCAACATCAGCCAGAGTTAGTTAGTTCCACAGTGCTGGTGCCAGATAAAGAATCACCCGTGATTACACCAAAGCACCAAATATCCTGTGCAAGTCTGACTCAGCACCAGAAATAAAGATGCAAATGAGTTTTTCAAATATTAACATGGGAGCAAGAAGTACTTTAATTACATACCTTATGCAGATGGCTGTTGTGATTGAACCCCTGATGTTACCTGTATACTATAAATGAGACACCTTTAATAATTTTGACAGTGACTAGCAGGGGAAGAGGACTTACAGACAGTCTTAAGCAGAAATAGGTCTACATATATAGGGCATCTCCAGTCAGTTGTTTCTGTAGCCAGTTCATCTCTGCCCCAAAATCAAGCACCACAGTGTGGGATTCTGTTGAGGTGCCACTTCCTCTGAGAGAGGCCAGGAACTCCTCTGTCTCTAAGAGAGATAGTACACTCGATGGTCCCTCACCTGTTGCCCTACTTTCCCATGCTGGGAGATGAACTCTTTGTTGAGTAGTACATATGATGTCACTGACACACCATGGCTTGACTGGCCATATAACATGCTGTTTGTGTGCCAGACGGTTATGTTTCTGCAGTCACACTCTAATTAAAGTCCAGCATGTGAGTTTTATTATCCCACATAAAACATTACCCATACCATTGCAAGTAACCAAGGTGACATGGCTGTTTTTTCTGAGAGTTAAAATAGTTTTAAAACCTATATGTGTAATGTGTACAACAGACACAATTATATATTGAAAGTGGTATCAGGAGCCCAACAAAATAATCTAAATTTTGTTCTGCATATGAGCTTATGGGTGTGTCTCACACTATAATTACCAATTCATCTCAGCAAGTGTTTTAACCTTGTAGTTCCCCTATGAATGCATCTTCAAAACACACTTACTGATCTTTTATTATGTCCATAAGATCAACAGCAGCACAAAGCAGTTGCATTTGGAAAGAGCAGACTTGAAAAATAGTATCCTTTACTTTGTAAATCCAGAGGTGTAGGATTACTTAATCAATTTGTCTGTTATTCACCTTTCTCAGCTTCCAAACTTGGCTGCCGTAGAGTTTCTTCTGTAGCAAGATGAGGCTCTCTGACTTCTGATGTGATTATATTGTGCAAACTCACCTGGTTGGGTGTGATGATTATGTTAATTAGGGCTCAACTCATTACTGCTTCTAAATCAATCAATTTACGCAAACAGCACACTTGCTAACCAAAGTGCTCAAATTTCCTTGATGCTGTGCACACTACAGGCAGCACTGTGCATGCACAGAAGAGGTCATGCCTCCGGGTGGAGCTATAGTTCCATATCTAACTATCTATTAAATAACCCTATTTAAGCACAGTCTAGACAATTGAATGGATGACTGTAAATTCACCCTGGGGGTGGCACCTATGTCCCTCATGGACAGGGGTAGTTGGTACTAATCATAGAATCCCTCTGCTAACACTGACCATCTAACTATTGCCAATTAGGGCACATGGGTTTTTACATGGCTAGGCTTGTAAAGGCCCTAGGGCCATTAGCCTAGTAACCTCCTATAAGCCTATGAACCTACGAGTCACTGTAGTGCCAGACTTCTTAACAGCATACACAGGGCTACAGGTCTGCCATGTCTCACATCCTAAAGTGCCATTGTGCACCATAATAAAACAGTACTTATATCATCCTAAACCACCATCCATTGAACAAATTAGGTACCAGTTGATTTTCATTGATGCCAAGTGGATGGGACACATAAGACCAACTTTTGGCAGTAACTTTCTACCATTTTTCACTAACATTCTTTGAGGTTTGAAGTCATGACTGGAGAAGGAGAGGGTAGTGCTACTTTTATAGTCCATCACGATTGCATTCACAGCAGGAAGGCTATTAAGGGCCTCAGTATCAGACTGGACCATGGAATAGTTTAACCCAGGATGTCACTCATGCCACTGGCATCCCACAAACAGAGGAACTGTGCAGTCACTATTACAGTGACATGGCATCACAGTCCTGACTTCCTACACCTATAGGAGGATGAAGTTATACAAAGTACACCACCTCTGTACTGTACATATGATTTATTTTAGTTATATATATATAACCTGCCACTGCATGCCTTCCATAGTGATCTATTTCTCTCCATAGTCTCTGAAGACACTGACCTGAATATGCAGCTGCACAGGAGGAGACTGGAGTAGGTTCATACCAGCCTGGCACACATAGTCCGAGAGCTCTGTCGTGTCTCTCTCATAGTACAAGGATGTACATCGCAGTTCATTAATGACATGTGGACTATGACTGAGTCATACTGGTACTTATGGTTCAATGACTTGAGTGTATATGTTTTCTTACAGACCCTGGCTCTGACAGACAGCTGACTGTGACTCTCTCCTTACTTAACCTGGTGAGTGGGGCATCAGTATGTCTCACAATGGAGTCTTTTATGACCAAAATACTGAGTTGTATGATGGTGTGCCTTATAGACTTAGAAGCTGAGACTCCATAGGGTATGACCGTATGTGTTGTGTTGGGTACTGATTTTTATGGAATGCTCTTCATGTTGTTGAAGATACGTTTTGATTGTGCAATTTCCTGTTACAGCACACAGGGAACACACTCAGGCTGGGGTCTGGATTTCTCTACCTGTCTCCCTCCAGGTCCCCAACAAGACTCCCCACTGGTGCAGCTATAGAGTCAAGACCCCTGCTGAGTGCCCAAGCCAAGTTCTCCACCACTCTTTATGTGAAACCAGTGCTTCATGTCCCTGCTCAAAGCAGCTGACAAACACATTCTTTGAGATTTGATTTTCACAGACATACACACACACACACACACACACACACACACACACACACACACACACACACACACACACACACACACAAACACACATGGGAAAAGCTGTGATACATGTGTACATGACACAATGGGTCTCGTAGGGGGTGATACCAAGGATTTATCTATTTTGGGGAGTCCCTTGATCACTGGAATAACCGGGTGAGTCACTTTCAAAAAACCAAATAAAGTCTCAGTAATTGATCTGTTCATTAATAGTTCATCTAAATAATCATGCACCCTATTAGTAACTATTCTAACATAAGATCTATCCACTTTAACATACACATCACGATCATCCAACATTTCATTCATAGCTCTGACATAATCAACAGTGTTCATAAGGACAACTGCCGCACCTTTATCAGCCGATCTAATAGCTAACAAATCATTGTTCATTAAGCCTTGTAAGGTTTCTTTCTCTGTGTTTGTCAAATTATGAAAAGCACCCAGTCTCCCTCTTTCACTATCTTTATACAGGGCATCTTCACACATTTTAACAAACAATTCAATGTGGGCTGGTAGCGGTGGAAAAAATGTACTTAATCTATGATAAGTAAAAGTATCGCCATCATTATCAGAAACATTGGAGCCATTAAACAATAATTTACAAGCAAGATTTCGTTCAAAAAGTCTTACATCAGTTAAAGTGTCTGTAAGTTTCATTGCCGTAGCTGGAACAAAAGATAAACCTCTATTCAATAAGGACATCTCACTGGTAGATAAGTTGTAATTAGATAGGTTAACAACAAGGCTACCTATCTGCATGTCCTCCAACTGTTCATTTGGCCCCAGTCTCCCGAGAAGTTCAGTTTCTGTCTCCTCCGACTGACAGAATGGTTGAAGGTTCTTTGTTGAATTGGTAGGGGTAAAAAATGCTCAATACTCCCGGGTTTTACAGGAGCCAAAAATTTAGGCCGTGCTCCTGCTTGTGCATACATTAGCACTTGTTGATTAGGCAGAGGCAGAGAATCTCCAGAGCCACCTCCTACTTGTTGATCAATCACTGGTGACACTGGAGTTATAATTTGTGATGCAGGAGTTTCCAAGCTTGAAACTGCTTGGGTAACTGAGGAAACTATTGGAGTACTTTGTGTTTTATTCAATTCATTAGAATTATTATCAGTCACTGATTCACTATTAAACCTCGGCCATACAAAAACATTACCAACATGAAAATCATTATAATCCCGCTGAAGTTTTCTTTGTTTGGTTTGCTGCAGTGGAAATTCATATAAAAGTACATTAGAGCACATATTGTCTAGTAAATTCATGAAGTGCTCACCTGAATACCGGGTTCACAAATCAGAAAACATACGTTCAGTTTGTAAAGACAATTCATCTTCAAAAGGTTTAAAGAAATCAAGCACAAGAGTAATATACTTGAAACTAAACTCCAAATTCAACTGCTGCCACTGCTGAAGTAAATCTGGGTATGCATCATCACAAGTCGGCATGCATAGAACTCACATGCCTCTTGGAATAATGCGAAAATGTAGACATGCCTCCAAGTGTAACCGCTGCCATACAAAGCGTTTTAGTTTATACAAATCAGTTTCAAGTTCTCTTATTGTCTTAGTAAAGCTTTCAACCTCACCCATGTCACAGAAGATGTGGTAGCAGGAACACCTTCAAAGGATAGCTGCAGAAAAGGATTGATATGTTTCTTAAAGACATCAGCCCATTTCTGTACACCAACAGCAGTATTACTCGATGATATAGTTTCCATCAAAGCAGTATCAGCCATGTGTAATTGTGATGAACAGAAATAATATATTTGAAACAAAACCACCAATGAAAACCAAGTGTACCAAGTAGAAAACAAACATATATAATAAAAAAATACCAGTAGGACAGCCAATGCAATAAAAAGTCTCTTTTAATGCTGACATAAACCATAAAATAGGACAAGCGCTTTCACGTATCAAGTATGCTTCATCAGATCCTCTAAAATCAAATAAAAGCCTTCAATTTAAATACAATAGTATAACCAATCAACAGCTCATAACAATTAAAACCAATTAAATATCAATTGAACATTAAAAACATAGAACACAAATTTAAACTTTTCTCAGCTTGCGCCCTTTCAATACAGGCTTAATAGAGATACTGTTATTTATTAACAAAAAAACTCCAAAGCAGACTCAGAAGTAATCCAGGCAACAAAATAGTATTCCAACTCAGGTTTTTAGCGCTTTCATCCACTTATTTTAATTGTGAACTTCCTCAGAAAATAACAAACACATACTCTCCAGTTCCTTTAAATACTTAAAAAATAGGAAATGACATCACAGTGTCGTTTCGCATGTTTTTTTTAAAAAACATTTAAACTCTATTCATAAAATACACTTTATATTATAAGTATGTTGAATATATATTAAATAAAATTTTTTCATTACTTTGTGATTTTTTTAAAAGAATAATGTTCATAATTATGACATATATCATCGTTGTTTCAATAAATATATAACTCATACTAATAACCATTAAATCCAAAAAAATATTTTCACACATTTCTATCTATTTGATAAAAAACATTTCAAATTAATGGATTCATTTAAACCTGGTAATCGATCTGCAGCCAAACAGAGTTGCCATAATGTTTCTTTGCATTCCAGAATGTTGTTCAGATCCCCTCCCAAAGGCACTTCTTTAACCTTCTCTACTACTGAAAATTCAAATTTTTTTAAATTTGAACAACCAACTGCATGTTTTGCTAATGAATTCAACATATCTTTCTTCTTATAGCTAAATTATGTTCGTATATTCTGCGCTTCAAACTTCTCTTTGTTTTTCCTATATAAAAATGTTCACATGATGCGCAGCATGCAATGTACACTACATATTCAGAATTACAATTATAATAACCTCTAGGCCATATTGTATAATTTAAACATTGTACAAAAACAGAAGAACTGTTGCTTATGTACCTACATTGTTTACAATTTTGACAAGCAAAAGTTCCTTTTTTGATACTGGCACTTCTAGTGTTACTAAAATACTCTTTGTTGTCCATTTCTAACATATACTTTATATTAACCAACCTTTTATAAGTAAACATAGGTGTTAATCCTATTCTTGTAACTAGGTCTTTATTTCCAAGCAAAACTTTCCAATTATTTTGAATTATTTCCTTTATTTGCCCCATTTCATTTACTATAGGTAACGGAAATTAGATGTTATAATTGGTATTTTTCTCCACCATCACAGAACCCAAACTTATAAAACATCTTTTGCCATGAGAATGGGTTTCGCTATCCCTCCTCTTAAACTTATAACTTCCCACTCTATATCCTTTAACCAATCTACCTCATATCCCCTCTGTAAAAATAAAAACCTGAGGAATGTAATTTCATCTAAAAAAATCTTTTCATCAGTTGTCAACCTACTTAAGCGGATAATCTGTCCTTTAACCACCCCTTTCTTCATGTGTGGTGGGTGTAAACTTTCTTTGTGTAAATATTGATTCGCAAATATTTCTTTTCTAAATATTTTGCTTAGAAATGTGTTGTTTTCCTTATTCAGACTCAGTTCTACGTCTAAATATGAGATGGTTTCACCAAAACCACTTATCTTGAATTCTAAAAAGTTTGTAGTGTTGTTTATATCTTTAACCATACTTTCAAATTCTTCTTGTGTGCCTCTCCACAAAAAAAACAAATCATCAATAAATCTAAAGTATGCTTGCACCTTCTTAAAATTCAGATGTTTTACCAAAAACTGTAATTCCCAATTTGCCATCACTAAATTAGCAAATGCCGGTGCTACCCTGGCACCCATAGCCACTCCAGAAATTTGCTGGTATATATTTCTCTCAAACTTGAAAAAATTATTCTCAAGAACTAATTCCATTAAACTGCAAATAGTTTGTATTTTGCTATTATCAAAATCTGTATTTCCTGTAAGATATTCCCTTAAATAATCTAACCCTTCTTGTTGTTTAATAGATGTATACAAGGATTTCACATCTAAACTAAAAAAGGTGGTATGTTCTAAATCAACATCAAGATCTCTTAACTTTTCTAGAAGATGTCAGGAATCTCTTATATAAAACTTTGATTTTTGTACAATCGGGTTCAAAACTTGGTCCAGCCAAATTGAAATATTTTCTGTTTTAGAATGTTTGGCTGTTACTATTGGCCTAAAAGTTGGATTTGTTGAATTGCCTTGAATTTTTGGAATGCCAAAGAAACTAGCTAATTTGGGATACTCTATCAGAAAATATTTGTAAGTACTGTAATCTAGTTCTCCTTGACTCAACATATCAAATAAAGCTGTGTCCACTTTCTGAATGATTTTAGAAGGATTATTTCTCCAAAAGGTGTAGAAAATTTAAGTCAAGGAGAACAAACAGCTTTAAAGGATTTATGCAATAATCAAAAAGTTAGAACAATGAAGGCAGATAAGGGGGGAAAAATAGTGATTATGAATACACATCAATATACAGCATCTTTGTTGGAAATGTTGGAAGATATATGTACATATCAAAAAGTTAACTTAAAGGATGTTAGAAAAAGTTTTCAGAAAGTGGACACAGCTTTATTTGATATGTTGAGTCAAGGAGAACTAGATTACAGTACTTACGAATATTTTCTGATAGAGTATCCCAAATTAGCTAGTTTCTTTGGCATTCCAAAAATTCAAGGCAATTCAACAAATCCATCTTTTAGGCCAATAGTAGCAGCCAAACATTCTAAAACAGAAAATATTTCAATTTGGCTGGACCAAGTTTTGAACCCGATTGTACAAAAATCAAAGTTTTATATAAGAGATTCCTGGCATCTTCTAGAAAAGTTAAGAGATCTTGACGTTGATTTAGAACATACCACCTTTTTTTAGTTTAGATGTGAAATCCTTGTATACATCTATTAAACAACAAGAAGAGTTAGATTATTTAAGGTAATATCTTACAGGAAATACAGATTTTGATAATAGCAAAATACAAACTATTTGCAGTTTAATGGAATTAGTTCTTGAGAATAATTTTTTCAAGTTTGAGAGAAATATATACCAGCAAATTTCTGGAGTGGCGATGGGTGCCAGGGTAGCACCGGCATTTGCTAATTTAGTGATGGCAAATTGGGAATTACAGTTTTTGGTAAAACATCTGAATTTTAAGAAGGTGCAAGCATACTTTAGATTTATTGATGATTTGTTTGTTTTTTTTTGTGGAGAGGCACACAAGAAGAATTTGAAAGTATGGTTAAAGATATAAACAACACTATGAACTTTTTAGAATTCAAGATAAGTGGTTTTGGTGAAACCATCTCATATTTAGATGTAGAACTGAGTTTGAATAAGGAAAACAACACATTTCTAAGCAAAATATTTAGAAAAGAAATATTTGCGAATCAATATTTACACAAAAGAAAGTTTGCACCCACCACACATGAAGAAAGGGGTGGTTAAAGGACAGATTATCTGCTTAAGTAGGTTGACAACTGATGAAAAGATTTTTTTAGATGAAATTACATTCCTCAGGTTTTTATTTTTACAGAGGGGATATGAGGTAGATTGGTTAAAGGATATAGAGTGGGAAGTTATAAGTTTAAGAGGAGGGATAGCGAAACCCATTCTCATGGCAAAAGATGTTTTATAAGTTTGGGTTCTGTGATGGTGGAGAAAAATACCAATTATAACATCTCATTTCCGTTACCTATAGTAAATGAAATGGGGCAAATAAAGGAAATAATTCAAAATAATTGGAAAGTTTTGCTTGGAAATAAAGACCTAGTTACAAGAATAGGATTAACACCTATGTTTACTTATAAAAGGTTGGTTAATATAAAGTATATGTTAGAAATGGACAACAAAGAGTATTTTAGTAACACTAGAAGTGCCAGTATCAAAAAAGGAACTTTTGCTTGTCAAAATTGTAAACAATGTAGGTACATAAGTAACAGTTCTTCTGTTTTTGTACAATGTTTAAATTATACAATGTGGCCTAGAGGTTATTATAATTGTAATTCTGAATATGTAGTGTACATTGCATGCTGCGCATCATGTGAACATTTTTATATAGGAAAAACAAAGAGAAGTTTGAAGCGCAGAATATACAAACATAATTTAGCTATAAAGAAGAAAGATATGTTGAATTCATTAGCAAAACATGAAGTTGGTTGTTCAAATTTTAAAAAAATTGAATTTTCAGTAGTAGAGAAGGTTAAAGAAGTGCCTTTGGGAGGGGATCTGAACAACATTCTGGAATGCAAAGAAACATTATGGCAACTCTGTTTGGCTGCAGATCGATTACCAGGTTTAAATGAATCCATTAATTTGAAATGTTTTTTATCAAATAGATAGAAATGTGTGAAAATATTTTTTTGGATTTAATGGTTATTAGTATGAGTTATATATTTATTGAAACAACGATGATATATGTCATAATTATGAACATTATTTTTTTAAAAAATCACAAAGTAATGAAAAATTTTATTTAATATATATTCAACATACTTATAATATAAAGTGTATTTTATGAATAGAGTTTAAATGTTTTTTAAAAAAACATGCAAAATGACACTGTGATGTCATTTCCTATTTTTTAAGTATTTAAAGGAACTGGAGAGTATGTGTTTGTTATTTTCTGAGGAAGTTCACAATTAAAATAAGTGGATGAAAGCGCTAAAAACCTGAGTTGGAATACTATTTTGTTGCCTGGATTACTTCTGAGTCTGCTTTGGAGTTTTTTTGTTTTTTACGTTGTTCATACTGTTATTTATTCCTGGATATTTATGTGCTTGTAACCTCAGTATCCAGTGAAGTGTATCCTGGTGTACTTGGCTACGTGTGATACATGCCCATGTTATTACATGGGCAAAACCACTCAGAGGCTGAAGGAACGTATAAGTAAACATCTATATGAAATACACAAAAAGAATACATTGAATGCTTTGGCCAAGCATGTAATGATATTTCCTGAACACTGTTTTTTTGTTTAGGGTTTTACAACCAGTGTGCAATAATATGAGAGGGGGTGATACCAATAACTTCCTTGAACAACAAGAACTTCATTGGATACTGAGGTTACAAGCACATAAATATCCAGGAATAAATAACAGTATCTCTATTAAGCCTGTATTGAAAGGACGCAGGCTGAGAAAAGTTTAAATTTGTGTTTTATGTTTTTAATGTTCAGTTGATATTTAATTAGTTTTAATTGTTATGAGCTGTTGATTGGTTATACTATTGTATTTAAATTGAAAGCTTTTATTTGATTTTAGAGGATCTGATGAAGCGTACTTGATACGTGAAAGCGCTTGTCCTATTTTATGGTTTATGTCAGCATTAAAAGAGACTTTTTATTGCCGTGGCTGTCCTACTAGTATTTTGTTATTATATGGCCAGATGTATGTGATGTTATTCTGTAATATATCACTAAATATGATATTTTAATACTTGGTGAGGCTGAAGTCTCATAGCACTCTGTTTTTGTAACCCGACAAAGAAGGGTCTCTCATCTACTCCATCTTGCCTTGCCTTGTGGTCCAAGTAACCAGTGAATAATAATTCTTTAGACCAGACATGAAAATATAGTGAGATTAATTAAGTACTGTTTTTTCCTGTATCTGTATGAATCTATTCATGTGTGTTATTTTAACATTTCCTATGATTGAAACGCTGTTTACTGTAAATAGATATTTAGTATTTTCATGTTCTTTTATTATTTATTATCAAATATTTTTAAACTTTTCATTGTGGTGGTACTTTAGAGAATATTTTAACCTTTGAGAGTACTGGTATCTGTTTGGTGACTCTGTGGCCACTCCTGAAAGCCTTAATGCATTGGTCAAGACACTACCATTTGTATTAATATTAATTTTACTCAGTACCTTTGCAAGAGCCTTAGCATAGCTGGCTATGGAGTGTCTGGTGGTGGTGTAACTACTTTATAGTCTGGACAGAAGTGGGAATAACTAGTAAATCTGTGACAGATACATACATGTGATACATGCCCATGTTATTATGTGGGCAAAACTACTCAGAGGCTGAAGGAACGTATTAGTAAACATGTATATGAAATACGTAAAACAAATTAATTGAATGCTTTGGCCAAGCATGTAATGATATTTCCTGAACACCGTTTTTTTGTTTAGGGTTTTGCAACCAGTGTACAATGATATCAGAGGGGGTGATACCAATAACTTCCTTGAACAACAAGAACTTCATTGGATACTGAGATTACAAGCACATAAATATCCAGGAATAAATAACAATATCTCTATTAAGCCTGTATTGAAAGGACACAGGCTGAGAAAATTTAAATTTGTGTTCTATGTTTTTAATGTTCAACTGATATTTAATTAGTTTTAACTGTTATGAGCTGTTGATTGGTTATACTATTGTATTTAAATTGAAGGCTGTTATTTGATTTTAGAGGATCTGATGAAGTGTACTTGACACGTGAAAGCGTTTGTCCTATTTTATGGTTTATGTCATCATTAACAGAGACTTTTTATTGCCATGGCTGTCCTACTGGTATTTTATCATATATGTTTGACACATGGTTTTCATTGGTGAGTTTGTTTCGAATATACATCTGGCCATCTGACTTCTGGTTCCCATGCTACTCCCCTTGGCTAGAAGCTGTCAAGATTTAGCACATATGTGTCAATAATATACACACATAGAGCATTCTTAAGATCTGCTGCAGCTCCTGGAAATCATAAAACAATTTCAAACGTCCACCCTTCCAGAGTAGCAATTAGTTCACTCCAAAGACAATGCAGAAAGCTTCCTAGTACAGACTTTTTGTCTCTGGCTGCGTTCAGAACTGTAAGATACAATCTTTATGACCTGACCCAGGTAATTTAATTTCAAACTATTTTCAAAGTTAAGTGGATTGAGATTAACCACTTCTCTTCCAGTATTCTCTGTTAAAACATATAAATTTAAACAGTTACAATAATACATGTTCACTTCTTTTCCTGTCCAGCAGGGCACACTGCTGTTACATTTTTAACACAAGTATCATTATAAATATATTTTCCAACACATGCATCTGTATAAATCAGTTTGGCATACAAATAATATATAATCCTTTAAAAAAAATTCCAGCTAGTTGTGCTGGCATATGTTACACATCCACTACCCTAATTATCCTGGCATAGCTGGCAATACCACACATTGTCACATCTCTCCCCCATTTGAAGACTCAAGCTAGTTTTTCAAGTGACCCTTGACAAACATTACTTGAAAGGAATGGGCCTTTCTAGGAATTCCATAACCCATTTCCTGTCTTGAGAACCCATCTGCATAGACATTGCTATCCCCACTACAGTGCTGCACTATCTCATATGCCTGCAAACCTAGGTTCCTCCTTAGTAAATTGGTATTTTGCTGGCTGGCTTGATGTAGCCATGGATCCCCGTCAGACTTCTCCTGCCTTCTACTGCAAATATTTAGCATAAGAGCCTCCCTATCATGGTAAGGTTTCATCATGTTAATATGATACAATGTGTGCCCCTGCCTACTACCTAACAGTTCTACCATGTAGGTAACATCGCTGACCTTCCTTACCCCTTTGAAGGGTCCCTCCCAAACTGCCTGAAGCTTATTGTGTCTGACAGGAATTAGAACCATAACCTGCTGTCCCACAACATATTCTAGGGTTCAAGAATTCCTGTCATACCAAACCATTTTCTGCTGTTGGGCTCCTGCCAAGTTTTCCTGGGCCAAGCTCATGAGCTTCCTAAGCTTTGTCGTGAGGCTTAGGACATATGCTACAACAGACTCCTAGTGGGATTCACACTCACCCTCACACTCATCACAAATTAGATCTAGAGGCCCCCTCACCCTTTGCCCATACAGCAACTCAAAGGTGAAAACCTGTGGATTCCTGGAG
Source organism: Protopterus annectens (assembly GCF_019279795.1). Classification (NCBI taxonomy): domain Eukaryota; kingdom Metazoa; phylum Chordata; order Ceratodontiformes; family Protopteridae; genus Protopterus; species Protopterus annectens. The sequence continues at coordinate 108,087,361 of NC_056731.1, read as the reverse complement.
TACCTCTCTGTATGCAAACAGCAGATGGGGAAAATATTTGTCTCACTCTCCCTTAAACTGTTCTGAAAATGCCCATAGCATGATCTGTAGTGTAGAGTTTAACCTCTCCACAAGACCATTAGTCTGGGGATGGTAGGTGGTGGTCTTTAGGTGCTTCAACCCACAGCGCTTCCACAGACAAGAGAGCAGGTCTGACTTGAAATTGGCACCTATGTCAGTCAGTATTTCTCTCGGGAAACTTAACCTGCTGGAAATCTCTAACAAAACATTTGCAACCTTCTCTGCCTCAGTGGAAGACAGAGCCACCACCTCAGGGTATCTAGTAGCATAATTTACTACCACCAGGATATACTTCTTCCCTGTGGAGTTTGGGATACTCAGAGGCCCCCACAATATCCATAGCTACCCTCTGAAATGGTTCCTCAATTACAGGCAAAGGCATTAACAGAGCCTTGACCTTATCTCCTGCCTTGCCTACTTTTTGGCACTGCTCACAGGTCCTGCAGTACAATGTTGCATCCTTTATAATCCCAGGCTAATAAAAGTTCTACATAATATGTTTCATGGTATGCTTTATGCTCATGTGACCTGCAAAAGAAATGTATGGGCTATGGCTAGACGTGCCAGATGGTAGGCTCTGGGCACTACCGATTTCTGTATTATCTCATCCTCTAGCCCTCCCCCATGGGTCCACTCCCTATACAGTAACCCTTTGTTTCAGTATACAGACTCCCCTTTTCCTTGAGAATTAGGTGCCTCCTTAGCTACTTCCTTCAAGCCGCTTAGTGTTTGGTCCGAGAGCTGAGCCTGTCTCAACTCCGTCTTTGTAACTCTTCCCAGCTCCCCTTCCATAGGAAGTCTGGTATCCTCTGACAGCTGTACCTCACTGTCAGCCTGGATACTACCACTCACCTCTGCCCTTGCAGTCACCTTGTCCTAGGAAACACCAGTACCTACCAGCAGCTGTGGCTCACCTTCTGGCTCATTGCTACAGGGTAAGTCCCTCCCTAAAATAGCCACCTCACCAGCCCTGGCTTCAGGTGTGGGGTCTGTCTGGGTCTCTCTCAGGCAACCAGACCCACATGCTTGTCTACAAGCTGGACTGCATGTAACTGCATGCACACAAGGTACTGCTTTTTCAAAATCATTCTCTATCAAGACATCTGCAGGGATATCCTGAAACATACCTACTTGCTTGCTTCCTTTTCCACCCTCCCAGTCAAGGTGAACACTGGCCAAAGGCAATTGGAATGGGGCTCCTCCAAAGGTTCTGACTGGTGTGGACTGCCCTAACAGGTACTGCTCCTAATTAACCACTGCAGGCTTCACAATGGTTATGTCAGAGGCTATGCCTCTCTTTGCAGTGGCCTGTTTTCTATTCACTAAGATAGGATATAACCTTTGGTGATAGTTTGGTACCCCTGTTGTCTCCTGGCAACTTACTACTGGCATTCATACCTCTTAACCGTGCTGAATTCCTCTGCATTTAATGATTTTGAGGTCCAAATAATGGGGTGCCACAAATTTCCCATTGGCCTCCTTTATTCACGATTAATTCCTGGCCTTTTTTAAAATTTTTATCACCTTGGCAATCTTCTGCTGACATCATCATGTGAGTGATGACGTTAGCATCACAAGCGGACTGCCAGCCAGTCGGAATTCAGCTGAGGGCTTGAGGGATGTGACTGTCTGAGTGTTTATATTTGTGCAGCAGCAATGTGTGTCTCGGACGGACTTCAAATCAGGACAGGTGCAGCCAACAGCAGGCTAATCCAATATTCAGATTCCTAACAGGCTACAACGGAAACTGGGACCCCGAGAGAACAGCAAGACAGCAACAGATCTAACTGTGTTTTTTTTGGGGGGGGGGTTATTTTTTTTATTTTTTATTAAGAGAATGAGAAGTGAAGTCTAATTTTGCAACTTAAATTACAGTCACAGAGTCAGTGATAGCCGAGCTGACCCATTCATTTCAGCCTTCAGTCAGTGCAGCAGCAGGGCACCAGGCAGCAATAGCACAGCAGCAGTCAGACTCGGGCCAGAGTAGTGGTGCGATGTCGACGACCAGCCAGATGTGAAGAAATATTTTACTTTGAGTTCTTCCCCCAGCTCCTCCACCACCTCCAGGTAAGAAAAGAACATAAAAAGAATTGATTTTTAATGCTTGACTAAATATATATTTGTTGACATCCGAGCAGTAAATCCATGAAATGTGAACAGCGTCAGTAATTTTTGCTTGTTTAAAGTTCCGTTTCCTGGAAAAGGGGTTTCAGCTGTATAGAGTTTTTGGTAGATACGTGTATATGTATTTTCCTTTGACTTTCAATCTCTTGTAGGGTTTTAATTTGTCAGCTTCTTGTAGAAAATCGGGAAGAAATGTGGAACATAGAGACTTGTGCAACACAGCAGTCTTCTTAGAATGGCTTATCAGAGCAGTTGTTTACTGCATTGCATTTTAAGTATTCTGTATGGTGGAGAAAAAATTTAAATCTATGCAGTTTTTCTGGCTCTTTTAAGTACCTCCTTTCTCACAAAGAAGAATAAAGATAGGGCTTGTCTGTGTATGTTGACATCCAGCAGTCTGGATTACAACCTGGTGGGCTCATGCTTACTGTTGCTTAGAGAGCATTCAACAAGCCAGGATGTACAACTCTGCTGTTAGCTTGTAGTGAGGTGAACAAGTTGCAATTTGAAATTTCTTTATTGAGAGATGGCTATTTTTTCCTGCACAGGGCTAGAGTAGATTTAGTAGTAGCAGTGGTTATGGGATTTTGATTGCCTGTTTTGTAGCATGGAATTTTATAAGAGTTTTATAGCTGGAACTGACTTAAACTGAAATTTAAATGCAGAGTTAGTATTTGCTAGTTTTGTAGTGTATGTCATACAAATGCTTACAATAAAGGATGAAGTGAAATGTACAAAATTACTTGTTTGATGGGGGTTAACAGATGAATATGCATTATGAAATTTACAGCCTTCTTACTTATAATATGAAAATGTTTCTTATTCTACAAGAAGAGTGGGATGCTAACTACCCAAGTGAGATGTGAGACATAATAAATGCAGGTACATCTTGGAGAAGTTGGGGTTTAGCTGGTGATGTAAAAACAGTAACAGTGTAGCTGAGGCTAAGATGATAAGTAGAAATACAGATTGTAGAAAACTGAAAAGGCTTGGAAAGACTGGGTCCTAGTAATGCTGCCTACAGACGTAGGATTGGTTACATTACAGGTAGATTTGCGGGTATTGACTTTATTTACTTAATTAATTAAGTAATTTAATTTATTTTGAGGACTTTTCCATGTTTAGACCAGCTTATTTGGACTAGATATTTGTTTGGTTCATATTGACTGAATAATAACTTAATAAGTGGAAGAACAGGCAGTTCTGAAATTTCTTAAGAATATTCTTTTTCTTGCAGTGGTAATTGTGACCCTAATGACCTATTTATTGTACAGTTTATTTGTGCAGAAAAGTTTGTATATGGGACATTTGAATGGCTGCAGGGGGACTCTGGGGCTATTTTTTGGTTGTCTGTTCTTCAGTTTGTGTTTGAAAGTTGGTACCCCACAATTCCATTAGAGTGGGCGGGTTACATAATTATGTACACAAATTTTATGTTAATCAGTGTACAGCTTTGTATCTATTTTTCATGAGCCTTTGTCCAGATTTTTGATGTTTCCAGTTTGAGAGGTATGCTGGTATACTGTTATTCCCACTTGCTGATGCCCCCACCTTTTGTTCCCCACCTTGCCTCCATGGACATCTATATAATACATGGCCCCACTGGTTACACTTAAAACATTTAACCCTTGATCCTGGCAGTGTACCTGAACTAGTGGCTTCCCCTGTTACTGTAAGACCCTGTTGGGGTGGTTTAGGTTGTCAACCATGGATTCCCTTATATCCATGTGCAGTTCTGGGTATCCCCTTCCTGTGCATTGATGCCCTGCATGCTAAGTATAGATCTCCCTTTTCCCCAGCTCATCTGCAGAATTACACTCTTGGTCTGTCAATCAGATTCTTATGTCCTCAGGCAAAGTGTTAAGGGCTTGTTCCCTCACCAAAAGGTCTGCCAGCCCTCCAAAAGTGGTGACCTGACACCCACTCACCCACCTATGAAAACAAGTGCTTAACTCAGCAATTTATTCACACCCTTTCATCTGCCTTGCATCTATGCTCATGAAACTTTTTTTGTGTAAGCTTCAGGTGTTAACTTAAAAGATTCAAGTAAACATTTCTTTAGTTTATCATAGTTTAAACAATCAATATCAGACAATTTAGAAACACCAGTTACAGCTTTATCATGGAGTAAGGGGGTCAGGAACTGAACCCAGAGCCCATGGTCAACATTATACTGTTTACATACTCTTTCAAATATATGAATAAAATTATCAAAAGTATCACCCTTTGTAAACTGTGGAAGAACTTTACTGACTTCTATTGCTTCTGTGGTTCAGATATTCTGGCCCCCATTACCTCCATGACCCTGGCGAAGAGTCAGCATCTCCCTCCCATGTTGATGCTGCTTGTCATTTTCTTAGCCTCCAAACACGGCAGTCTCTCTTCTTCAGCCTCAAAATGCTGCAGTCTCTCATAACTACTGACAGATTTTTAAGTCCTCTGAGGAAAAGATGAACTATCCTGTTTCTGAGGGCGAATTCCCATCACCAGATTGGTTATCTTCCTGGTTGATGATCTGTGCTGCAGCTAAGGTTGAAATAATTTCTTCTTTAATCAGGTTGGCATGCACCAGTCCTTTGGCTTCACACACCTTGACCACCTAGTTCTTTGTCAGCTTGCCATAATCCCCTGCTGAAATCTTTGCCAGCATTCCCTGAATAAACTAAACTAACAAAAAATGAATAAAACTGTTGTGATAATGAAACTCTGAATGTTTACCTTTTGGCTGCTGAGAATACACACTGTCAGTGACAACTGCCTATAGGCTACAGACATTCAATTAATATACATACCCCTGCTCACCAATATGTGATGTCCCCTCTCTGGGCCAGTAATCAAGGAGCCTGAATCCTCACCACTGGCACTGGAGAGGGATGTTCACTTGGAACGAAAATGGATAAACCTAGTACTTCCAGATGAAGCTCTCAGCATCAAGAAAAAATTCACTTAAGAGCACAGAGAGAACACACTCAGTCCAGGGTCATGATTTCTCTATCTGTCTCCCTCCAGGTCCCCAATAAGACTTCCCACTGGCACAGCTATAGAGTTGAGACCTCAGCCAAGTGTCCAAGCCAAGTTCTCCACCACTTTCTTTGTGAAGCCAGTGCTTCATGCCCCTGCTCCAAGCAGCTGACGCACACACTCTGAGATTTGATTTTCACACACACACCTGGGATAGGCTGGCACAGATTTACTAGCTATGCCCTCTTCTGCCCAGACTATAAAGTAGGTACATTGCCACCAGACCCTCCAAAGCCAGCTACTCAAAGGCTCTTGCAACGGTACCCAATTATCCTGAGTAAAATTAATATTAATACAAATGGTAGTGTCTTAACCAATGTCGTAAAGCTTTCACGCATGGTCCCAGAGTCACTAAATAGATAAGGTTAAAATATTCTCTAAAGGACCAGCCACAATAAAATGTTTAAATATATTTAATAATAAATAATAAAAGAACATGAAAATACTAAACATCTATTTACAATAAACACCAGAGTTTCAGCCACAGGAAATATTAAAATAACACACGTGAACAGATTCATACAGATACAGAAAAAAGTACTTAACTAATTTCACTATATTTTCCTGACTGATCTAAAGAATTATTATTCCCCGGTTACTTGTTAGAGCAAGGCAATATGAATTAGGTGAGAGGTCCTTCTTTGTCAGGTTACAAAAACAAAGTGCTATGAGACTTCAGTCTCACCTAGTATTAAAATATATGTTTTCATGATAGATTACAGGAATGGCATCACATACTTCTGGTCATCTGACTTCTCATTACCATGCTACCCCCTTGGATAGAAGCTGCCAGGATTTAGCACATATATGTCAGTAATACACACACACACACACACACACACACACACACACACACACACACACACACACACACACACACACACACACACACACACACACACACACACACACACATGCTTCCTAAGTTCTGCTGTAGCTCCTGGAAGTCATAAAACAATTTTAAATCTCCACCCTTCCAGAGCAGCAATTAGTTCACCCCAAAGACAATGCATAAAGCTTCCTAGTACAGTCTTTTTGTCTCTGGCTGCTTTCAGAACTGTAAGATACAATCTTTATGGCTTAAGTCAGGTGATTTAACTTCAAACTATTTTCAAAGTTAGGTGGATTTAAATTAACCTCTTCTCTTCCATTATCCTTTGTTAAAACATATATATATTTAAAACAATTACAATAATACATGTATATTTCTTTTTCTGTCCAGCATGACACACTGTTGATACATTTTAACACACGCAGCTTTATAAATACATTTTCAACACAATTATCTGTACAAATCAGTTTCATATACAGATGACATAATTGTTTACAAAATTCCAGCTAGCTGTGCTGGCATATGTTACACATCCACTGCCCTACTTCTCCTGGCAAAGCTGGCAATACCTTACATTGTCACAGAAGTATGTCGACAGATATTCTGAAGTTAGACACAAATCAAGCAGTACTTAATAAAAAAAATAATTAATTTGTCAAGAATAATTAAAAAGGGGGTTGCATGAACGGCAACTGCCTGGCTACTTTTACTGCTGGTCTCACCACAGTTTCACTCTTCTGGGATACAATGCTCCTTTGCTCCTTCTCTCACCAGAAGCAAAACATTAGCACCAATCCCAAGATGAAAAGCAGGCCACAGCCTGTTTGGTAATCCACATTCTTGTCCTGGATGATGCAAGGGTCTGAAGGATTCTTGTAGCCTTTTCATAGAAGATGCCTTGAATAGCAACCAAACCAATCAAGAACGTCAAGCACAGACACTCAATGCCCAACCAGGAACAGTCAGGAATCAATGCCCTCTGCTCCGTCTCTCATCAGGAGCAGAATATAAGCACAAATTCCAAGTTGTCACCTATGAAGCAGTTATTAGGCTTTCCAGTGGTCATCAGTCTCCAGGAAATAATATCCCTGTGTTCCTTCTCTCACCAGGAGAAAACAATCCCAAGATGACTATTGAGACCAGAATGTGGGCTCCCCAATAAGTGGTGGTCATGCAATAGATGCTGCAAATTTTAAATATAAGATGAAAAAAGTTGGGTTAATATCCTAAGCATTGCAGTGTGCACTAAGCAGTTAGATATGAAAGAGGGGGTAATGTAAGCTTAAGCTTTAGCTGTCTTAGTGGAGAGCCACTCATTTTAAAAGAGAAAGATAGATTGAAAGGGGTGGGCACCTTTTATTCTGGTTGTATGGAATACAGTGGGATGGCCAATAAATTTAAATAGTTGAAGGGCAGTGATTTCACAAAATGATAATTTTGTGCTTACTCACAACAGCCAATGAAAGGGGAGATGGAAGGAGATATATGGTCAAATTAACATAAGGGGCAGACAACTAGAAAGACAGCTGAGTTTAAGAACACAACAGCACCAGGGTGGAGGGTGAGGAAAATTTTCTTTGTGACTCACAAGAGACACAGCTGCGGTCTCTTTCCTAGTTTGAATATGCAATTAAAAGCAGAATATGTGTAAAATGCAGTGTAAGTAAAACAAATCACAACATACAAAGTAGAAGAAGGCAGTAAAGTAATGCAAAATAAAAGAAAGCAAAATCAAACTAACCTTTCCTTCACAGTAAGTTGTAGCAGAGTCTGGATGAACTTTTCCAGTAAAGTCTAGGAGTCTAGACCAATTTTCCTAGAGGACTGACTGGTTAAGTAACCTGCTCAGGTTCAGACATTTGCCCAATGGAGGATAAGAAAATTAAACCCTAGTCTATAGGAGGTTGCTTATAGCTTTCACCCACTGCACTAACTGCCATTTTAAACATTGGGTTGTTTTGGATTTGAATCCAAAAATTCCTACACTCAAAGCTAGACACACACATATATGTGCATGCACCAACTGATCCTCTGCTTTCTGCATGTTACTATCTCAACCGAAATACAGATTTAGTTCTAAGTAACTACATGGTTAAAAATTAAATAAATATGCAGAACATTTGCATAGACATTTAGTATTTAGTTTTTTGCAAATTAGAGAATAACAGAAGTAAACTAATAATTTCCAGGCTCAGCAGTTCCCACATTCCCTATAGAGTACTGTTTCAGAAAAAGTAAGTACTAGTTGGTTTCTAGCTGTTTAAACATATAATTAAAATAAAAAGAAAACATGAATAAAAAACTGTTCTTTCAGTTTTTTTTTCAATTGTTTACTCATGTCAAATGGGAAAACAATAAGCAAACACAGTGCTGCTCTAGGCATTTATATGTACATTTCACAATATTGTTTCATAGTGAACAACAAGCAGGTTTATAGCATTTCCACTGGTTATTTTAGCCAAAGAACTGCAAATGGAAGAAAGTATTGTGAGAATTATATAACAGTTTGCATTCAACTATTGAAATGGCACTGTAGGTAAATGTTAAAAATTTCAGCACACATCTACCACTGCATCAGATATTATCATTTTTAGGAGTACTAACTTGCATTTTTTAGTTGAGCAGGCAAGGAAATTGCTCCAAAGCCAAAATATGCCAACTGACAGATGAGCAGTATCAGACAGTAGTCAAATGCACCAGCAGTTTGTAAGGCTTTCAGTGATGCAGTGATTAGTATCAAAATTTCTGGATTCCTTTTTGAAATAAGGTACAATCATCAAGCCACCAGACATTTCGTGTAAAACCCTAGAGAATCAATTGATCTTTTCCATCTATTGTCACCTGTTCATATTCCTGAATTACTTACTGCACATGTGCAGACTTCTACACATGCCTTTATCCCTTTTTTTAATTTCTCCAAGTCTTTTGGGTTTTTAATACCAATGGACCCCATTGCTAAATCAAGGTATAATTAAAGTTCATAAATTAGTATTCTTTCAATCTTTGATGTTAGCCAGAAGTACTCTTTGCAGCACTCGCAATGTGCCCAGTAATGACTCCTTCTGCAATTCATATGGCATTACATATATATCAGTAAAATATCTAAGCACAATTGTAAATTCTTTTTCATAAAACCCATTGTTCTTACTTCTACTGGAACTTTCTGGGTATCTTTCTTCCACATTGCTCTCATTTCTGCCTGCAAATCCTGAAAATTTATGACTTTGTGTGTCTCTCTCTGCATAAGACACTGTAGTCATTGGGTGTAGTGATTTCAATAATCAATGCTACTTTTGTCTTCTTTTCATGGACTACTACAACTGATTTTCTTGCATTTATTTTTTTAACTGTTGGTAATGGATGATCCCATGTGATATAAACTTCATTGTTTTCTATGATGCTTTGTGGCTGATATTTCCAGTGTTTTTCAGCAACTTCAGTATTATAAGGTTTGCACAATATCCAATGCAATTGTCTTGCCACATTATTATGCCTTTCAGCATACAGTCCTTCTGCCATTAGTATATCACAACCAGCAAAAAGATGTGCATGTTTCCAATTCTGTTTTACAAAATCTACCTTTGTCTGTTTCTCCCACATGTTCAAAGGACTTTGTAAACCAATATGTACGTAGTCCACTATCTTGAGCCATCAATATTAACCTTTTGTCTTTTGGTTTAAATTCACCTCTCCTTAACCATTCCTGCATTCGATCCTGATAAACATGAGGTTGTTCCAAGAGTTTCCTATACTTGCAACTATATTTATACATCTTCCACATTTCTTGCCTTCTCATTTGATCCCCTCACTTTATATTCTTTCTTTTGTTTTTTTGGCACATTCAGTTGCTGCCTGATTTTTATCTACTTGTGGTTTGATTTCCATTCCTGTTTGATGCTGATATGCTTCTGCTAAACTAAGCAGGGAAGTCATCTTAGACTTGTTCTCCTCATGTTTCAAAACTTTCACTACATTTGGTTCTTGTGAGGTCAGCAGATATGTATGCAGTCCTACTACTTGGTATACACTGATTTTTATAAGTCATTTGATAAGCATGAAACATCCTACTTGTTTTGCTGTCCAAACTATCAAACACCTTTTGGGACCAGTCAATCATTCCAAAACTGTAAGTTAGGACAGGAAGAGTAAATTGGTTTATAGCTTGAACTTTGTTCCTGCATGCCAATGCTGTTTTTGTATTAATGTAAGCCTTCTAAAATATTCCTTACTGATTTTTATTCACATTTGTGTATGTTTTATTGTTGATACTTCATCACTTCTCATATATACTCCCTCTTGCTCAAGTTCTTTTATATCACAATCCTGTCCCAAACTGAATTTTTTTGGTGCTGTAGTTTCCTGCTTTAAAGGTTGCTTTTGCACATTTATTAAGATCAAATGACATTCTTATATAATCTGAAAAAGTTTTGACCACTTGCAGTTGCACTTTCAATTCCTCATCTGATGAACTATACAGTTTTAAATCATCTACCAAAAGAAGATGAGACATCTTTACTCTTTGTTGTTTTCTGGGAGCCAAATTATAGCCATGACCTAATCTGTTAAGTAGACAGCTTAATGGGTTAAGGGCAAGACAAAAGAGCAGCAGTGAAAGAGAGTCACCCTGGGAATCCCCCTTTGAAAGTTTATCCCTGGAGTAATAATTTGTCATTAACTAGTAGTTTACCACTGTTTCATGGTCACTGTAATATAATTGATCAGTGTAGGGTGCATCTTAGCATCTTACACATTTTTAAGCACTCTTTTATCCATGAATGTGAGTTACTGTCAAATGCTTTTTTATAGTATATCCATGCCATACTTGGATTCTTTCCCTTTTTACAGTTCTCCATTATGACTTTATTCAACTTCAAATAATCCTTTGTTCCATACAACTGTCTTTTATTACCCTTTTGTTCTGTTGCCATGATTGAGTTTTCTTCTAAATGATTACAAACGCTGTCAGCATGAATTCCAGTATATAGTTTATACGTTGTTGGAAGGCAAGTTATTGGTCTATAGTTTTTACGATAGCTTGCATGTTCGCTCTTAAGTAGGAGTATTGTTTTTCCTGTTGTTAGCCAGGCTGGTGTCTGTTCAGAGTTTTCATATAAATAGTTCTTACTCATGGCTAAATCTTCATGTAAAGATGTTAATACTTTTAACTAGAAGTTAGGTACTGCATCTGGGCCTAGGGTTTTCCAGTTAGGAGCTTTTCTTAACTTTGTTTCAATCTCTCTGGCCGTTACTTCATCCCATTGAATATCCTGTACATTTGAACTTTTTATTCTTTCTTTTACTTATTCTATCCATTTAGCATCTTTGCTATGTTCCACAGACTCCTCATAAATATTTCTCCAAAATGTATCTATTTCTTTTTTTTTAGTGGTGTTTTGATTCCTTTTGCCTTGTTTCTCAAATCTCTATAAAACTTTTTTCGGTCATCAATAAATTGTTTATTTTGCACTTTCCCTTTATATTTAGCTGCATATCTTCTAATTTTCTTTGCCTGTGTTGATATTTTTAATTTATTATTTGAGATAGTGCATGAAAAATCCTGATCTGTTCTGATACTGTGCATTGCTTTTATCATGTCTATCTTTCTGAGTATTTTTGTTGATCTGTTCCCTCTTCTATATTCTTCTAACAGTGACACTTCTTTTCTTAATTGCTTTATAGTCTTCTCTACTCAATATGTTTGTTTTATAGTTTTTTCTACTCAATCCTTCCAAGATAACATTTGATTTATCCCCTTCTTTTCCCTTACTACCCTCTATTTTTGTGGTAAGATTTTTATCTGTCTTTAATTTAGTTGCACAGTAATATATCTTATTTACTTCTGTTATATCGCACAAATTTCTGAGGACAGTCCTAACTACTGCATTCATTTGTTTTAGCAAACTTCTAACTTTTTGGGTTTTGTTGACTTTCTCTAATCTGTTTCTTACACTGATCTTAATATATCTGTCCATCTCTATTAAATCAAGCAACTCTTCTCTTTGGTCATTTTCCTCTAAACTGAGGGCATATTCTTTGTTCTCCATTTTTTGTGGGCATTGTTCCCAGTGTAGATCACTCCATGGTGTGAATGACATGCGTACCTCACAGCTGCCCAAATTACCACAGAATGTCTAGATTTTTGCCTCATATTTTTGGTCTGATGCTCATAAAATATATGGTTTCCTTTGAAATTACTGAGGATTGAAGTAATTAAATAATTACATACATTTGAGTTTCACACATCATATCTTTCAGAAAATGCATTCTAACACAATCCTTTTATTCTAGCAACCAACCTTTTAACTTTATAAGAGCAATATTTAAAATCTGCCCCTATTTTTGTGCCTTTGTCCTCCATTATTTTAGACTTTGTCCAGATTTCTTGTGCTTAGAAGTTGAGAGGTATGCTGACATGCTTGTCATCTAGTCTCTGCTTTTGCTTAACTTATTTGTGATATTTTCTTATTGCAGATTGTCCAGTCCTCCAGCCATACAACACTGATTGACATTAAAGACCATATTCACAGTTCAAAATCACTGTATTGTGGTTACTCAGTATGTATAAAGCATTGAACACAGTAGCATGCCTGGTGTATGATTTTTTTGGTATATAAAGAAAACTGCATGTTTCTTGCCAAAGAAAATCAATCTTCAAAACATCTTTTGCTGTTATCTCAGACTTCTCTATTTCATCATACCGTGGATTCAGAATCCCATATACAGATGCCACCCCCCACACCAACACACACACACACACACACACACACACACACACACACACACACACACACACACACACACAAACACATTGCATGTATGTGCTAAGTGAATTTATAAACCATCATGAAAGAGTTGTGTTTTATTACAAGGAAGCCAGTTGCAAACTAAGATCAGAAGTGTAAAAATACATTTCTTTGTGTATTTGTTTAGTTTCATTAAACAAACATTTCAAATAATGATCATATTATAAATATAGTACAACATATAAACCCTTGACTTTGAGGATGTTGACCATAAGACTCCATGTCATTAATTAGGCCACTGCCTTTGTGCAATTCTCTTCTAAAACATAATACCACGCAGCCTGTCCTGAAGCCATAGGTCCATAGGTAAGTACTAGGCAATCAGTCTGCAGACCATTATAAGCCAAGCCAAAATATCTTATTCAAAGGTTCCTCACTAGCTTCAAAGAGGGCAATATAAGATAGACCAGGAGAGAATTTGAGGCTGTCCATCCAGTTATCTAAGTTTACCTTGAAGGTGGCAAGGGTGCTATTCTGCTTGACATGTACAGAAAGTTTGTTCCAGAGCTGAGGGATACATTGTGATATGAACCTATCACACTAATGCATCTTCTTTATCTGCTAATGAAGGTTTATTTCCCATAACTGAGCATTTGAGGTACCATTAGTTCTATGAAGGAATAGGAGGGCAAATAGGGTGGGATATTTCATGGCTCAAACGACTAGACAAATGTATTGACAGAAGAGTTTATAAGAGTTATCAGTCTCTCCTGATAACTAAGATTTTTGAGGCCACTGATCTTTTTACCTGTAAATATCCATGGTCTCTCAAGTTGTGTGATATGTTTAGATGAATATGTGCCAGAGGATGCATTACATTCAATAATGGATCTGATAAGTAATGGGGAATTAAGACTACTATAGATCTAGTAGAGATGCCTCTGAAAATTAGACAGGACAGATAAATGGTTTTCCAAACTATTGGGAAGACATGATGGTAACATAATAATAAATTATCAGCAAGAGAGTCTAGGTCTCTTACAACAGTGTCTGATTGGATGTTGTATCTCCTATATGGTTAAGTGAACTGTTTATTTTTCACCAAAATAATATATGCTACATTTCTTACATGTAATATGAGACTACTGATCTTGCACCAGTTGTTAACATGGTCTAACCCATGCTGAAGCAAATATGTGCCAGCTAAAGATCGAATATTATACCATGATCCCCCCAAAACGTGCACGCTGATTGGCCAGCGTGCACATTGTAAATCGAGTTATACTAATGGAAAAAGGTCCGGTCGCCCGGACTTTTTTCCATTAGTATAACTCTACTTTTAAAACACTGTCTCGCTATGTTAAATGGGTTTAACATAGCGAGACAGCTTTAAACTAAGCAACGATCTCCGTTGCTTATTTTAAAGCTGTCTCGCTATGCTAAACCCATTTAACATAGCGAGACAGGTTTTTTAAAAAAATCAACGGAGAAAGCAAGATCTCCGTTGCTTTTTTTACTGTTTCGCTATGTTAAATGGGTTTAACATAGCGAGACAGTTTTAAAATAAGCAACGGACATCTCCATTGCTTATTTTAAAACTGTCTCACTATGTTAAACCCATTTAACATAGCGAAAACAGTAAAAAAAAAGCAAAGGAGATCTTGCTTTCTCTGTTGCTTTTGCTCACAGCTCTGATGTACTGCGCAGGCGCGCAGTACATCAGAACTGCCGCGGATGCCAGACATCTGCAGAAGGGCAGTAAACAGGCATTATATTATGCCATTATTTAAGAAAAGTAATAGTTTCTTTTCTTAAATAATGTCATGGTATAATAGCAATAACCCACTTCTGGGTGTGGGTAATGCTGTATTTACCCACGGTTGGCTTTGTTTGGTCCCACGGGCTTCGCCCTCGGGACCAAACCATGCCAACCGTGGGTAAATCCAGCATTACCCACACCCAGGTGTTATTGCTATAACAACACCCAGTTTAGAGTTATCTGCAAACTTAAGCTAACCTTAGGCCAGGAGTGCTGGTCTGAAGGTCTGAGAAATAGATGCTAAATAGGAAAGAGTCCAAAACTGAGCCTTGTGGTACTTTTTGTTTTCAGATGTGGCACCTGTGACTCTAACCACATGGGCTCTGTCAGACAACCAGTTTGCTATCCACAGCACAATATAAGGATTTATATTCAGATTTACAAGTCTAACAAAAATGCCTACATGGGAAATAGTGTCAATGTCCTTGGCCAGGTCTACGTATGTTGTGTGCACTAGATAACCTCTATCCACTTCTTAGGTATGTTTTCAAAGAAATTAATGTTTGTATTTTTAATATATATGTATTTTTATAATATGTTTGTAATTCATTGCTATGTTAATGTGTTAATTGCTATGTAATCCAATGTAACTACTGTCTGTTTATTTTAACTGTGGAGTTTTTCTCCCCGGGCCTCCACTGAAAATGGACCTACATCCAGTCAGACACTCCTGGTCAACAAATGTAAATAAATAAATAATGTGGTTAAAGAGGCAGAACCTTCATTTGACAAAGATGAATTGATGAGGGTCCAGGCTTAAGAGATTTTCTTTATCCAGATTAATGAGTTCTGAGATACTGCACTCCATACCTTTACATATGAGGCTAGTGAGACTAATGGGTCATTAGTTACAAGGGTCCATGGTTGGGTCACCCTTGTAGAACTGCATCACAATGGCTGTTTTCCAGGCTTCAGAAATGCAACCAGTGGAGAGGCTTAGATTAAAGAAGTTAAGCAGGGATTTAGAAAGGACATATTTGGCAGTGATATTCAGGCAACCTGATATGTTATCAGGGCCCTCAGAGAAGAATGATGTTCTGTGTAGGGGCTTGAATTTTATCCCCACTTGCAGGAGTAAGATGTCAGATACTATCTTAGACCTTAAGGTCTTTTGTAGGAAGGTTATGCTACGACTACAACATGGGGAATCTACAAGGCAGGATGGCCCTATTAATACTGGACCACATCCCCCTTCTTTTAAGAAGTTGAGTAATTTTGTTCCTGTCAATCATCCCTTAGTTGATGCTTATATGAAGCTCACAGAGGAAGAAATTTACAAGTTTTATGACAGTAAGGAGAGTGATGTTAATAGGAGGTTCAAGTATAATTTGAGTTATAATGAGAGAGTTGCATTGAGGAAACTTCAGGATTACGTACTGATAATGATAAGGCCAGCAGATAAGGGTGGCCTTATTGTGGTCATGGATAAAACACATTACTTGCAGTCCATGCAAGCTTTTTTAGATGATGAGAAGTATTATAGTAAGATTACTGTTACAGATGTTCATAGAATTATTCGTTCAATTTTTGATATTTTGAATGATGTTTATAGGGGAGGTCTTATTACGGAGGGCACCTATAGTTATCTTAGTGTGGCTAATCCCTTGATACCACTAATACAAGGATTGCCAAAAGTGCATAAGGATCCACTTGATCCACCAATGAGACCCATAGTGGTGGGTGGAGGATGGATCATGGAACCTTTATCAGTGTATGTTGAGAAACATCTAAGACCAGTTATTAGTCATAACAAGGTTGTCCTTAGAGATTCCAAGCAGTTCCTTATAGACCTGTATGAATGTACCTGGGAGATTTACGATTTGGAAAGGGTGGTTTTTGTTACATTGGATGTACAATCTCTCTTTACAGTTATTCCCAATGATTTGGGTGTACAATATGTTCAAGAATACCTTATGGTTAACAGTGAATTCACCCAGGTACAGATAGATCTTATTTGTCATTTTTTGGAAGTGATTTTAGAGAACAATCTCTTCACTTTTAATGGTGAGATGCACATTCAAAGACATGGCGTAGCTATGGGCAATTCATGTGCCAATAGTTATGCCAATTTGTTCTTGGCACATTGGGAAAATACTGTACTTTTTGGTAAGGATGAGTTTAAGACACACGTTATATTTTATTGACGTTTTGTTGATGACTTGTTCCAATTATGGAAAGAAGTCAAGATGAGCTATGTGAATTCCATCGGATGATGAATGAACTGACTGACTGCTTGAAATTCACCATCAGTTGGTCCTATACACGGATAGAGTACTTGGACCTTTATGTAGAAAAATTGGATAATTGCCTTATTAATACTGGGGTCTTTCATAAAGCATTTATAGGAACTCCCTTTTAGCTAGATCTAGCATGCACCGGGCTACATTTTACAGAACCTGATAAAAGGCCAAGGTATGAGGGCCTCCAGGTTGAATCCCATGCATGATGGTTTCCAGGATGAAATTAGAAGTCTGGAATCCAGGCTATTAAGAAGAGGATACAAACATGGTGAGATTGTTGAGAATTTGTCAGAAATTAATGTATTACGGGAGGGTGTTGCAGCCCCATATTTTCGGCCAGCTAAGGAAATTGCTGGGACAGTGAATAAGGGTTGTGTTACCAATAGGAAACTCCTTAAAGTGCCCCTCTTTTACACCAATGACAACAAGGATTTGGTTGATATTTTCAGTAAGAACTGGTCCATCTTACAAGTTGATTCAGGCATTAGTGAAATGGTAGGTGAGAAACCGAGTTTTTTATACAAAAATAATAAAAAACAGAAAAGACTTCTTTGTTATGAGAAAGGTAATAATGAATCCAGGAAAGAAGTGGGGTTCACTTTACCATGTGGGAGATGTAGTTTCTGCTCTTTAATTAATCCATCAAGTACTTTCCATCATCCTGACCTTCAGAAGGAATTTGTGTTTTATGCCAATGCAACATGTATGACATCCAATGTGGTATATTTAGCTGAGTGTCATATTTGTAAATCGTTCTATGTTGGTAAGACCAACAGGGTCCTTCGCGATAGAATCAGAGAACATATGTATAATATTAGGAGGAGATCGGAGCACAATGCACTTTCTAAACACATCATGCAAGCTGGGGACACACATGGCTTTAATTTTAGGGTTTTAGAGATCATTGCTCCAAATATTAGGGAAGGTGATATTAGGAACCACACTGAGTGCAGGGAAACTAATTGGATCATTATTCTTAGAGCAGATAGGGGGAGGGGGCTGAATGAAAGGGCATCCATCAAACCCCTACTTAAGAAACGAAGGATTCAGAAATGAAAATGTGTATACTTTGTATTCATACTATTTTATACATTCTGTGTTCCTTAATTATTGTATTTGGAAGCGTGGGATATAGATATGAAAATGGTTATATTTGTATACATATTATTTTATATGTTTTGTGCTGGCTATTTATTTTATTTGACAGTGCACTATGAAGTATTGTATCTTAGTAATGATACAGCTGTGGCATCATTTTTTTAAGAAAATGCATGATTTAATTGGAGTGCTTATGTGATTGGATATTGATTTTTGAATTTTTATAAATGGAGTGTTGTTTTATTCAGTGTCATATGGTCTAAGGAAACTTATTAGCAAAAGCGATTACCGTTACTGTTTCATTGCTGTTTTACAATAAATTTTATGAATAAGGAACCTGAAGACTCTGAGAATTTATAAAAACAAAGTTAACATAGTGAACATACAATTAGCTTCATGCAACAGAATACTGCTATAACTGTAAAACATTTTATGAAGAGTCACTATGGAGTGGCTTGTACATTTTGATAATTTAAGCCTTAAATGTCTTAATTGTGAAAGTTATAAACCTACACTTACTTTGGCCAATACCCATATAAAACTTTGCAAGTCTTCACTATTTTGAGCTATACCTTACAGCAGTCATTTATAAACTGGTTCACATATGTTAAAGTCATCTCTCTTCAGGTTCAGACAGTAACACACTTTTTTATAGTTCAGGAGCACAAAATGTCAGCAAATTTTTCTTTTGGACTGCAGTTGTGCAATGATCCTGTATAATTCCTGAAGTAGAGCTCTACGATGCCCATGCTGTAAATACAGGTCTAAAACTAACATCAGTTGTCTATGTTATTAGCATGCATCCTTTTAGCAAACTTCCCATTCTTCTCTCTTTCTAGGTACAAGTTGATATTAAAGCATTGTGGTTAACACCCGTAACTTAATAACTCCTGATGAAGGACACCTGTTGGTCAGAGATCTCAAGTAACAGTAGAACTTATGTTGGTCCAATAAAATGTTTTATATCACTTCAGTGTTCTTGTAGTTGTGCCATTCTACCAGTGGTAATTAATAGTTACATCTATAATTTTGCAACATAGACATATTTTTGTATTACCTCGTGCTTGTGGGAGTTTCCTTTTTCCTGTGCAGGGAGTTTGTAATGATCTGCTATTTTGCAAGTCCACTGAGTTATCTTACACATTGTATGTAATTAATACTGCTGTAACATATACATACCATATCTTTACATCACCCCAGCTGCAGCTATATGTATGTTCATCACTAACAAATGCGTGCCTTGCCTAGTACTGGTACAGTTTACTGAAATATACAGCTAAAATCCATGCATCTCTGTGGTGTATCTGTGTGTGTGTGTGTGTGTGTGTGTGTGTGTGTGTGTGTGTGTGTGTGTGTGTGTGTGTGTGTGTATGTGTGTGTGTGTGTGTGTGTGTGTGTGTGTGTGTGTGTGTGTGTGTGTGTGTGTGTGTGTGTGTGTGTGTGTGTGTGTGTGTGTGTCTCTGTGTCTGTGTGTGTACTGCCTCTGCACAATAGCATTGCTATAGTTAGAGTAAAGCATCAAGTTCAGTGTTAAAGCCAAACTTCTGAACTTGGCTAGCCCAAGTGCAGTCACTGATCTTCCATCTGTAACACTAGTAGCCTGTGTTCATCTTGGATTCTGACACCAAAGGGACAGCTGAGGGAGAAGATATGACATGAGAACTAGTAGCATTTGCTAAATGATGGAGATGAGAAATTTAATACTTGGGAGCGCAGAGCTGATGACTGAGAAGGCATCCAAATGCTTGCACATATGGCTTTTCAAAGATGAGGTCTTCAGCACAAGGCACAAAACTTAATAATATGAGATGATGTTTTGCTGCATATTAAAAGAATTATAGTGTCTTGTTAAAAAAAAAAAAAAAAAAGAAATCTGCAAAGAAAGATTCTCTTTTCACAAACTCCACTATTCCATTAACGTCCTTGCTGCTTTTTCATATTATTTTCTTACTTATGTAATCTGAAATGAGTGTCACGGGTTCCTTTTCATTTCTGGTGTTACTGCTGCTTCCTCTCCAGTTATATAATCTTTTTAAATTTTTTTCAAACTAGCAATAACCAAAAAGAGATGATAAAGACACTAGACATAATTCTGGTATTGGCTGAGCTGGTTCTCATCAGGCAGAAACAGCAGAGACAAAAATAGGCAAGACTGTCATGAACTATTAATTTATATTCTTGGACTTGTCCATTTTTCCACTGGATAATTAACATTGTGTAAACACAGTCATGATTTCAAACAGTTGGAATTCAAAGTAAAGGAGCTAGAAAAACTGTGACCGAGAGGTGGGTGTACTTAAGTTAATACTGCAGATGAGTTCCTGTTGAAATGCCAAGTTTAATAACTGGGATCCACAGAATGGCACAAATTCAGAGAATATATATAAACACACTCACACATTTAAATAAAAACATACACACATACATACATACATATCTAGCTATACATAGACATACACACATTTATATATATATATATATATATATATATATATATATATATATATATATATATATATATATATATAGTGTGTTAGGTTAGAGTACCTCAGCACATTCCCCCTGCTCTGAGGTGCTGTGACCTCAGTGTTAGAACATATTGTTAGAAGGTGGGAAAATCACTGCCCCCATAACAGAAATCCTGTAATTTGATGCTCTGCTGTTGGAATTCCACATTATTTTTTGCACATTTGAGTTTCTCACAATGTGCTCTAATATGTTAGATAAGGAGTCTTACAGACTTTAAGGATTTACTATGTCGAGCTATCTGATAAAGTAAGAAAGTAGAATTAAATGCAAAATACCTTAGAAAAGGTGAATAAACTTGCCCAACTATAAACTGGGAAACTCACACTACCCATAGAGCACCAGCAGAAATTCCTGAACATCTTAAATCTTGTCCTTACTAATAAGGGGGCAACTTGCATCACCCCTTGAGTATCAGTTCCCCTTGTTATGTCTGACCATAAAGCTGTCTCTTTTGAAATAAAATTGAGACCAGAGGCTCATTCTGCCCACAGTTCTCTAAGACAAAACTCTCTAGTCGTAATTGATACACTGACAAGTTTCAAATCCCCACTAAACCAAGATAACTCTTCTGAAGATATGTAAATGTACACCACCAAACTGCACCAGCATGTAAGCAGCTGTACAGATGCAGCTATTCCCTGTAGAATCATATAAAGGGAAATCTCAGAAATGTATCCCCTCCCCAGGTGAAACTATAATACCAACAAGCTACGCAACAGAAGAAAAATTATATTTTTTAACACCTTTATTGAATTATTACTTAAGACACAGGCAAACATACATTTATATACAAGAAAACAAACCATGTCAGTATGTTCAGATTTATGCAATCTTCATCAATCCAGCATTATATAAATTGATAAATTCCTGCCTTTCCTTAAACCTTACTCTTCCTCCAAAATTATTATTCTGTATGTATCAGTCCCACAATTTCAATTTTTTTATATTTAATTTGCTGATACCCTTTTCTAAAGATCCCACTTCCGGTTCTTTTATGTCTGTTACAATATCACTACTCCAAATACAGTTGGTTTAGACATTTATTTCCATTTTCTGGTAATCACTTTTTTTTTGGCAGCTACCAGAATTAAACTTAACAAGGCCTTACTGTGTCAAGACAATTCAGATCCTGTATCTCAAATAAAAAAATTATTTCCTTAGCAACCATTTCCTCACCCAATATTTCTGACAAAGTACTCTGTAGGGAATTGTTAAAGTATGTCAACTCATTACACTCCTAAACTCCCAAAACAAATGTTCCCAGTTACCTTTTTCTTCCCCATTACCTCTCCAACTTTTGCAGTTTACCTGAGGAAAAATTTTTTGGAGTATGCTTGCAGCATGAAAATACCTCTGCAGTAATCCTGAATCTTCTAAACTGTTGCACATCTGGGAGCCAAACATATGTCTTTCCATTGTTTCCTTGTGAATTGCTTATCCAATCTGTCTTTACAATCTTTTCTAGACTCCTCTGATTGATTCCTATAGTTAATGTGTAACATTCTATTTACTCTAACAATTATCCCTTTTTTAACAGCAACTTATGTTCTAGATTCAACTAATAACTCTACTGGAGCAGGTCTTTCACTTAAGATTCTGCTATCCATGGACCTCTAAAATGGATGCACACAGATCAACAGCTTTACTTCAGCGCGCTCTCAGTGTGAAAACAGTAAACGAGAAACAACAGCCAGTGAAACTGTCAGCTTGAGAAAGATTCAGTTGCTAGCTGATAAGCACATTGCCTTGATGCCAGCAAAGAAAAAATTAAGAGAGCCTGAAAGAAAATCATCAATAAAAGGTGAAGGGAAAACACTGACTGGGAAGAATACTGCAGCTGTTCAGTAAAAATCGGTTCAAGCTTCAGCTTTGATGCAAGACATGGCTTCCAGTAATTTAGAGGAAAAAGTAAGTCACATTTGCTCAGAGATGATTAAAATAAACAAAACATTGGAGTATATCAACTCAAATAATAAAAGGCTGGGAAAATGGAAGAAGTTTTAAAGAGATATACAGATGAACTGATAAAAAAATCAGATGTCGGAATGAAGAAAAGACTGGCTGAGTAAGAGACTGCACAAGAGCCATTTCAAAAATTGGTAGAATAAGAGGACAGATCACATAACGAAAATCCGAGATTTTCTGCTGTATCAGAGAATCTAGAAGGAACAGACTGTATTAATTTTATCAAAGCACAAATAAGCAACTGGACTGGTATTCCACAGCAGGAACTGTGAATTAAAATGCACGCTGTATGTATACTTCAAATCTGGTCATGAGAAAGCAGCCAGGATCTTTATTAGCAAAGATACAAACCTACCAGCAAAAAGAGTTGATTCTGACAAAACTCTGGCAAAAGAGCAAAGTGTTAAAAGTGGGAGACAGTAGTGTGCTTGTGTACTTGTACCTTAGAATTGTACTGGAATCTGGAGTTGAAAGATGAAGATGAACATAAAGAAAACTAGCAACACAGAAATTAGTGAATAAATGTGAGAGTGCAAAGCATAAATCATATTTGTGAAATAACTGCTGGATAAGAATAAGTAGAAAGTATGGATTTTTGGTGACTTTATTAAACTTGTGAGGAACTGAAAAGCATTTGCTTCACTTCATGTCACTAATGTTTGCAAGGACTCTGAAGGGACTGGAAGTAGAAGGAAAAAGGTAACTATAAGTAAAACAATTTCTGTTCTTAACAGTATTTCTATGACATTTTTACAACATAAGTTGCATATTTTAAAATAAAGTACTTTTAGTTGTTCTTGTATGTAATAAAGTTACTAAAGTAAGTAGGTGCCTTTTTCTTTCATCTTCCTTTTCTCTTTCTTTCTTCTTTTTAGTATAAAAATATAGGGAACATATTGCAAAAAGAGAAGAACAGCTAGAGAAAAACATGTTTAAGTTAATAGGCTGTAATCTTGGGTTGTTGATGTGAGGATGGGATGCAAAAGTACACAGATCATAATATATGTAGAGCTGATATGTTTTCTCTTACATCTGCATAAGTGAATGTTTAGATTAAGACCATTGTCTTAATCTAGTAACAATTTTTAAGTAAAAACAAGTAAACATGAGAACACTGACTATCATTAAAATGTTTCCTTTTGCAATAAATGTTTCAGCTTTTCCTTCAGGCTTCAGAAGAGGGTCAAATTTATTTTTCTGCTATGTTTCCATGGAGACAGGCTTATAATAGAGCAATAAAAGACAGAATACTGTTTTTAAGGCTAAAGGTTAATGATTTCTGAAATAATGCAAGTTGTTTTCACATCGGGGAGTCATAATAAAGATAAAAAAAGAACAGACACCAATTAGTGTAGGTAAAATCACAGGCAATAATATGTGTCTTAGCATGGATACCCTCAATTACAGTTTAATCAGGGCCTGTGTTAGCAACAGTCTATTAGGTACAAACGTTCAGATTAGGAGAGTTAAACTTCATTATTTGAAAATGTACATAGTTATATGTGCTTGTATTAAATTAAAAGGTTATGGGGTGTTCAGAGATGTGTTTTTATTTTTTTGAAGGTCTTGTCAAATGTGACATAGGTTCCAGTGTTGATGATAAGAAAAAACTGTGTAAAGGATTAACCTGCTAAACATCAGTGGGTGCATGTATCACAAAAGTTGGAAATAGATATTTAAAAATGCTGGCATATATAATATGTGGGAATAATGACTTTTTGAAAAACACTGGCTGCAGAGCACAGAAAAAAAAAAGACACTTGGTTGAGAAATCCACTTTATGAAGCAAAGCTTTCAGGTAGAACCCTTTATCAATACTAATACATAGACATCACATTATCACAGTTTAAATACAGGTCGACAGTCACATGACCAGCAGCCCAATGAAATCATGTGACAGGATCAATATAATTATAAATATAAAACTGTTAGTACAAAAATATAAGGCATGATCAAATAACAAATACAATAATAACGAATACAACAATAAACAAAAATATTCTATATCATAAAACATGTGAATGCACCTTCTAAGCAACATTAAAAACATTAAAAACGTTGATTTAATATGAATATATCTCATAGTTTAGTATGCTGTAGCTTAACCAATATAGGTTTAAGGCTAACCATACTATTTAAACCTGGAGGGGAATCAGAAGCGAATCTCCAGATCCATTCATATTCCTTAATCTCCAGGTAATTATTCTTGTCACTGCCTCTAGGTGTAGGATGAACAGCGTCAATAACTCTAAACATAAATCTATGCTTACTACCATAGGTAGATATATGTTTATACAAAGCATTCTTATCATAACATCTCCTAATTTCTGATTTATGTTCAGTAATACGCTCTTTTAACTTATGAGTGGTCTTCCCTACATAGAAGGAAGAACACGAAACACAGGTAGCCAAATAAACCACAAAAGATGAAGCACAGGTTGCAGATACTTTAAACCTATAAATTTTACCACTAATGGGGTGTTCAAAAATACTACTATCATTGTTCATAATATCAGCACAACATACACAATTAAAACACTTAAAGGTGCCAAAATTTGCTGAAATAGACAAAAGCAAAGGTCTACTAAAGTCCTTGTAACATAACATACTTTTTATAAAAAAATTGGTTTCAAGTTTGTCTTTCTATCAACTACTAACTGTTAGATGAGACAACAGAAGATTTTGTATCTAGTGGATATGACGTACATTTATTATCTAATGTGAAGCACAAAATAGTAGTTGATAGGAAGACAAACCAATTTTTTATAAGGTATATGTAACTTAACTATTAATGAAGATGAAGTTAGAAATAAAAATAAAACTAAGAATAATAATTTAAGTTTAAAGGCAGTTGTGAGATATGTTACCTAGTTCAATACAAGGACGAGCCATATTAAACAGATTATTCAGAAAAATTGGACTATCCTTAGGGCCTCAGATGAAGTAAAAGGCGTAGTAGGTGATAAACCATCTTTTGCATACAGAAATATGAAGACTATAAAAAGTATGTTATGTTACAAGGACTTTAGTAGACCTTTGCTTTTGTCTATTTCAGCAAATTTTGGCACCTTTAAGTGTTTTAATTGTGTATGTTGTGCTGATATTATGAACAATGATAGTAGTATTTTTGAACACCCCATTAGTGGTAAAATTTATAGGTTTAAAGTATCAGCAACCTGTGCTTCATCTTTTGTGGTTTATTTGGCTACCTGTGTTTCGTGTTCTTCCTTCTGTGTAGGGAAGACCACTCGTAAGTTAAAAGAGCATATTACTGAACATAAATCAGAAATTAGGAGATGTTATGATAAGAATGCTTTGTATAAACATATATCTACCTATGGTAGTAAGCATAGATTTATGTTTAAAATTATTGACGCCGTTCATCCTACACCTAGAGGCGGTGACAAGAATAATTACCTGGAGATTAAGGAATATGAATGGATCTTGAGATTCGCTTCTGATTCCCCTCCAGGTTTAAATAGTATGGTTAGCCTTAAACCTATATTGGTTAAGCTACAGCATACTAAACTATGAAATAAATTCATATTAAATCAACATTTTTAATGTTTTTAATGTTGCTTAGAAGGTGCATTCACATGTTTTATGATATAGAATATTTTTGTTTATTATTGTATTCTTTATTATTGTATTTGTTATTTGATCATGCCTTATATTTTTGTACTAACAGTTTTATATTTATAATTATACTGATGCCGTCACATGATTTCATTGGGCTGCTGGTCATGCGACTGTCGACCTGTATTTAAACTGTGATAATGTGATGCTTATGTATTAGTATTGATAAAGGGTTCTACCCGAAAGCTTTGCTTCATAAAGTGGATTTCTCAATAATGACTTTTTACCATAATGGCATCACTTTCCATATTATCTTGGAATATGAATAGCCTTACAGGTGTAGACAAAAAGGAAAAATGCTTAATTACATTAATAAATGCACAATACAAATACCAACACTACAGGAGACACATTTGGAAAGACAAGAGCATGTGAATTTGATAAATAAAGGATTTCAGGATGGATGCTCTGCAGAATATCAAGGACAAAGGAAAAGAGGATTACTTACATTAATTGCTAGATGAGCTCTAGTAGTGGCAGTAGACAAGAACAAAAATATAATAATGGCAGATTTATGGCAGTAAGTGGCTAATGACAAGGGATGAGGATTATATTGGTATGTGTTTATATTCTACCTAAAACTGCTATTATGGAGCTTAAAAATTTGGGGAGAAATAATCAATTTTCAGCAGGGAATATTATTTATAGGTGGGACTAGAATTTGATTTGCAACAATAAGGCTGTATCAGGGGTCCTCAAGGGAAAATATAACAAAAGAGGGTAGGTTTCTAAAGAAATTTATGAAAATACATGATATGAAAAACATGAATTCAGTAGTAGGAACTCAGAGAGAATTTACATATTATTCCTTGAGGCACAATATCTGTGCCAGACTAGATAGAACTTATGTTTCACAGGAACATGTGCATTTATTGAGATTTTTAACACACATCCAATAACAATTTCAGATCACCTACCAATACTTACTCAGGAAAAAGTGTAGTGTAATGAAGTAAAGATGAGACACTGGCAGTTTCCCACCTACCTGTTTAAAAGAGAGGAATTTAAGGAATGGGTAGTGGAGATTATCTGAGAGTTATTAAGAGAGATGCAAAGTAATCCAGAAGTTATAGCTAGTGAGCTAGATAAAATTAAAGTGGAGTTTAAAAATGGGGTAGAAAAAAAAAGAAACATTGTGTCTCTTTTCATTGTCTCTCATGAGAGTTATTGGTATGATGCAGTATCTTTTCCGGTTTATTCTGAATATGTCAGAAATAAGTTGGCTGCTAAATAAACTAGTGGTATATTATGTGGAATTTGAACTACAGTGCAAAAAAAGATAAAAATATTTGAATTGCTTAAACATTTACCTACAAAAGTGCCCACAGTAAAATATTTTAATATGAATATGATAGTCATGTTACACATAGATGCCAGTCGGAACAGAAATGGTGGAGTGATTCTGCAAGAATATAAATCAGTTACTTTTTCTTTTCTGAATAGTAAAAGAAATATGGTCAGATAAAAAAGAACTCCTTGTCACAGAATATAAATCTGAAAAGTTCCATGAATATGTTTATGGGAAAAAAGTGCTGGTGGAAATTGATCACAATCCATAACAAAGTACGTTTGAGAAGTTATTGCACAATGCATCACTAAGCTTTTAGAGAATGTTATTATGATTACAGAAGTATGACTTAGCTGGGAAGTATAAAACATGAATGCATACAGCAGATACACTGAATTATTCCTGTATGCCAGAGCAGGAAGATGATTTGTGTGGTAATAGGCTGGAAGTTAATGGGATAATTGCATGGTTACCTATGACCGTAAAGGGGTCTATATTAAAAGCACAAAAGCCCTAGTCACTGACTGCAAAAACACCAACACATATTCCGCGAACTGCAAATACACCAAATGCCCTAAACCGCGAAATTCAAAAACTCAGACTGTCATAGTTGTCCCAACCCACCGCCCGCTACATACTACCTACCCAAACTAAATAAACCACATACATACACTAACCAAAACCCTACTTCTAACCCTAAACTAAACCCTACTTCTAACCCTACACTAAATCTTGCATATACCACCATGTATGCACTTACTTTAACCCGCACCCTAACCCTAAGGTCCGTAACTATCGCACACTTACCTTAAGAAACTATACCCAAACAAACTAAATAATCCACACATATACACTTAACAAAACCCTACTTCTCACCCTACACTAAATCTCACATGCATTACCATCTATGCACTTACCTTAACCCACACCCTAACCCTAAGGTCCGTAACTATCGCACACTTACCTTACAGAGCTATACCGCAGAAGGGCCAACCATGATGATTCGACATTTTGGATTCTGCACTTCAGGACGATCAATGTTTTCACAGTTCAATGAAGATGTGTCGGCATTTACGTATTCAGGTAAGTACACCTTCGAGCTTCTAATATAGATGCACCGTAAAGATACACTTAAAGAGTTTCTGCACATACTAACAATGATCCTGAAATACAAATGCTTTAAGAAGTTGCTATGAGAATTAACCAGAACATAAAGATACTATAAGAAAAAATACAGCTAACATTTTGTCATTCCAAGAAGTTATTAACTGCATGCAAGGATAGATGTTTAAATGAGTCATGCTCCAGGATTGTAATATAAAAATAAGGGCATGTGGCTGTTACTTTGGACAAGAATTTCAGAGTAAATAGAGCAAGCAAGAAGTTCAATATTGTATTGTGCGCAATGTCTTTTCCAACAATAATCTAAATGAAGAGATTATTTTTTATTCATTTCCAGCAAAACTATGTTGTAAAACTGAAGTCAGTTTGGTTTAGTATTGGGACTGACTATGTGATATATTTTGATTGTTATTCAAAAGATTCCTGAAGCTTTGAAGTTAACGTATACTATAAGCAGAGATGTGATCAATGCACTGAAAGCTGTATATTTCAAAATGTTTCAAATGTGATAAATTTGTAAAACGGTCTACAAAATGCAATATGTAATTCAAAAGAATGTCACACCAGTAAGATCATAGGATCACAGGCTAATGGCCCTGGGGCTCTTTACAAGCCTAGCCAAGAGTTTATCCCCCAAAAGAAATCTCAGTCAGCACCTGTCACCCCTGTCAATGAGGGACACAGGTGGAACCCCTGGGACAAATTATAGGATCAAAATGTATTGGCATTGCACACACATAGGCAGGAAGTACACACAGCCACAAGGAGATATACTTAAACAGACACTGAGTTGCCGTTGTTGGAATTAGAACCACTACCTATCTAACTGCCTATATTATAGTGATTTGTACTTATCGCATGCGCCACAGAGTAAAAGTTTTATCATGTGACCTCTAGTCTTAACTATCCACAGTCTAACTGTTAAATTGAGGGGATGATATAGACAGCCAAAAATGTATCTTGTGGAGAATCTGAAAGAAAGTAAAGGCTGGTGAAAGTACCATCTTTCAACTCCATGTCCAGACTCATTATTCACAATTAAGAAAACCAAATGTTACAGTGGTTTTGCTGCTATAGTTTATAATACCTTTAGTAATAGCAATAGGTGTCAAATACATGACTGTGGTGAATAGAATTGGGCTATGAGCCTTTGGTTAGGGAATTCCTCAGACTTATTGATGGTTTCTACTGAAGCAGATCTGTGGATTCACCACCAAATTAATGTTAAAATATGACTCTCTCTCTAATTAGGCCATTTAATACTGAGATGACCAAACATAAGAATTTAAGAAACATCTCAAATTGAGATTTGATTCCTGAAGGTGAGCAACTATTATCATATAATACAATGAAAAGTCCTCGTGGTGTTCTTTACATGGTCTGCCACGAGTGCTGTTAATGAGCTTGCCCCAGTTACAGTACGTCCTGTGCTTACATCAATTCATGAATGATCATTCAACTGGGAGTTTGTGAAAATAGAAAGCAGAGTGAGAAGTTGGATTTCCTTGGAGGAGGATGTAGCATCTCAAAGGTCAAGTCCACTATTTAGTTTACAGTTACTAAGTAAGTGCAAGAGAGATTTTGAACACATGAAATCATCTTCCAAAGATTTTCTGGATCACTGGCAAACTATACAACTCTGCCTTTCTGGTGGTCAGAAGAGCTTATTTTTACTTTTCAATGAGGGAACACTTCAAAATTCATTGCAAATAAGGCTGCATCAGCTAGACATAGCTTCTCCAAAGACACCACCAATGAGCCTAGTAATGCTGTGCTGAAAATGTTCCTGCCTTCTCCCTGACAGACTTTTTATACATTGACTATAAAAACATGTCTGTGGTTTCAACATTCTGATGTTTTGTGTGCTGGATCTTGGTCATACTTGTTTATTTTTCTCCCTTCTGGAATCCTCATATGCAGTTATTTTTCAAACAGAGTTCAGTTCTTTTAGGATAAGGACCTTCCCATCTTTACTTAAAGAGGGTCTGATCACCCCATTCTCAGACATCCCACCCTTGATCTGTGCAATCTGCAGAATTAGTGGTCATCTCAATCTTCTTTTTCACATGATTGTTGAGAAATGTTCTTTATATAGCCTCTCATTGTCACCCGGATCCATGACAGTCCAACTTTATTTATACCTAACATTCAGACAGCCCTTCTTCAGATTGTTAAATACCTCCTAGTGACTAGGTATCAGTGGTTATATTCCATCTTTCTCTTCCTTGATCTTTCACACACATTTGGCACCTCTCACCACAGGATCCTTATTGAGTACCTGCAGACTTAATATAGATGTAAGGCCACCATCATTGATTTGTTCAGCTCTTAACTTTTGGAACACGTAATAGGTTGTGTTGGGCTTACATTCTTCTTCAGGATTCCTACTGAAAGGCTATACCACATCACTGTTGTGCTGATGACATTAAGCTTTACATCTCTTTTACTTCTTAAGTGCTCATGTCATATGTTGCTGTACCGGACAACTACTAAGATTTTGTCCTTGATAGGATGACAGTTGATTTAGACTTTTCCCAGCAAAGTCTGAAGCACTGCCAATGAATGTGGCTGTTAGACTTTCACATGCTTAATTCTTCATTTCCTTATTATTTATTTATTTATTTATTAGAAATATCTTGCCATTTGTTTCGAAAGTCCAAAATCTGGGAATGTTTTTCGAAACAGACAGTCCTCATGGTGTGACAGTGTCACTTATGGACCAGGTGTCAGCTTGATTAAGACTTTATATTTCATCAAAGGAGCACTTCCAATAACAGACTTCTGATCCCACAATCTGGTCTTGAATCAATTATTTATGGCCTAGTTTCTTCTTGACCAGAATGCTGCAACACTCTTTAAATCAGGTTGTATAACACTGCCGAATATGCTCATATATTGACTGGACCTCCAATCACATCCATCCAATGTTACCTTCACTGACTAATGGTGACAGCAAAGTCAATATTCTAAACTTTGGTGTGCGTGTGCATATGTGTGTGGGTGTGTGTGTGTGTGTGTGTGTGTATATATATATATATATATATATAAATATATATATATATATATATATATATATATATATACACACACACACACACACACACACACACATATATATATATATAGATATATAGATATATATATATAGATATATATATAGATATATATCTATATATATATATATATATATATATATATATATATGTGTGATTATATGATACTACATCACCAGCTAACTAAATCAGCATACACTACATTGTCCACAAATGGTTCATAGGTTCATACTAGGCTATCTGCCCTAGGGCATATATAAGCCTAGCCAGAGTATGTTTGGCTTTCGCCACCCATTTTAAATTAATTTTGCTATGCCCTTTTTCGAGGTTAGTATACTGTGCCTCTGTCTAACAGTGACACAGAAGTGATACCCAGGGTAAACCTACGATCTCCCATCCACTCATCAAGATTCCTCTTGAAGAGAATCAATGAGGGACTCTGCCTAACCTGGACTGGGATTTTATTCCAGAGTGAAGGGAGCCTCTGGGTTATGAATCTGTCCCTCCAGCATGCCCTATTTATTTCAGTGCTGAGGTTCAAATCTCTCAAGCGTGTAGCTCGATGGGATTTGGATTTTTTTGAGGTGCAGCATGTCCCTTAATTCCGGGTTGGACATGGCTTTATACGTCAGGCACAGGTCGCCGCTGAGCAGGTGGTATGCCACTGAGTAGAGCTGGAATTTCTTGAACCGGGCAGCATATGGCATCTGTTTGAGCCCTTTGATCCTCTTGGTGAGGTACTTTTGGGGTCTTTCCAGTTTCTGCAGGTGTTTGGTAAGGTACATCCCAAATGGGGCATTGTACTCGATTATGGGCCTGATTAGGGATGAGTAAAGAGGCACGATGACCTCCCCTAATCTAGATGTGAATCCCTTCATGATTAGGTGGGCTATATAAAAAATTTTTCTAACCACTTTGGCCACGTGGCTGTCAAATGAGAGATTGCTATAAGCTTGGGTCCCCAGGTCCCTAATTACTTCTTCTGTACTTAATGGATTACCACCTATGTGGTAATTTGTGGGCACTTTGTTTTTGCCAAAAGGGATGACTATACACTTTTTGGCATTTAGCTTGAGGCCATGGCTCTGGCACCAGTTGTCTGTTTCTATGAGGCCCTTTTGGAGGATGCTTGTGTCGGCTGGAGAGTCGATTATGGCACCCAGTTTGCAGTCATCTGTGAACTTGGTCAGCTACAGTCCTTCTGTGTTGGCCTGTACCTCCGAGAAATATATACCGAACAAGAAAAGTCCCAGGACTGAGCCTTGTGGGATGCCACTTGTAACTGGTTTGGAGTCTGACATGGCTCCAGCAATTCTAACTATGTGGGTTCTGTCCTTGAGCCAGTTTGCAACCCATCTAGTGACATAGGGGTTTATATTTGAGCTGGTGAGCTTATCTATAATGCCCGAGTGGGGTATTATATCGAAGGCTTTTGCGAGGTCCGGGTAGGCTGTGTGGACCACCTTTCCTTCGTCAATGGCCTTGGTGACTGTTTCAAAGAAGTTGACCAGGTTTAAGAGGCAGGATCTGCCCTTAAGAAAGCCGAACTGGGTAGGATCCTATGTCTGTAGGTCCCCAATATCTTTATTTATGAGGTCCATGATGATCCTTTCCATAGCTTTGCAGACCAAGCTAGTCAGGCTTATGGGGCGATAGTTTCCAGGGTCCGTTGAGGCACCACCTTTGTGGAGAGGGACCACTGTTGCTGTACACCACTCTTTGGCTACATATCCTGTAGTAAGGCTGAGATTGAACAGTAGTTTTATGTTTGGGTTTAGCTCTTCTTGGAGTTCATGTAGGATGCAGCCCGGGACACCGTCTGGTCCCATTGATGCTGTGTTTTTTGCTTTGGAGAGGGTGGCTCTTACCTGAGCATCTGAGATGTCAGGGGGGCAGCACTCTGCTGGGATAGATATTTGCCCTTTTGGTGGGGAGGTGGGGAGAAGTCTGCGCTGAACCTGTCAGCTAGAATGTTGGCATTGTCTGTGGGTTTGGTGTATTTTTTGTCATTTTGGACTAATTCTGAGCATATCTGGGAATTCCCACCCAGGTTCCTAACATAACTAAAGAAAGCCTTGTGATTATCCTTAGTGTCCTGTGCAATTTGTCTCTCGAAGCTGGCCTTAGACGATTTTATGAGTGCCCTTAGTTTTTTGCTAATACTGATCAGAGATGCCTTCCCTTTTTGGGATTTTGCTCTATCATGTAGTAGCTTCCTCCTTCTATTGTATAGTTTGTTTATGGCTGGGGTCCACCAGACAGGACGTCTGCCTTTGGAGGATTGGGTCATGGTTTTATTTGGGATTGCATGATCCATGCATTCCTGAAGGTGTTCATAGAATGCATTTATAAAGGATTCTGCAGTCTGGGCCGTATTTTCCACAGGCCCGGGGGCTTTAAAGGATTCCACCTCGGTTTTGAGGAGTGTGAAATTTGCTTTAGAGAAGTTTTTCACTGGGGTTTTCTGGGCAGGGGGTGGGGTCGGGATGTGAATATCCAGTGAGATCAGTTTATGGGTACAGTAAGAGACTCCATGGAGAGAGAATGACTGATTTTGCTGGCTTGCTTTCCTTGTAAGGAAATGTTGCTATTGGATGGCTGGTTGAAACTCAATCAGTTAAAAAGAAAGAAGCAATATTTTATACTAAGGGCAAGCCCTCCACTGCACCCCACACCTCTTGCTAATTACATAGACCAACTTTCTGATTGCAGAACAGTAGAAAAGGGCAAAATTCCTCTTCTCACTGTGTAGTATGAACATAACATGTACCTGGTGGCTTATATAGGCATGGCTCAGCGTGTGCATGCTCTTCAACATATGTTTCTTGAGTGCTACATAAACCAGTTTATGATGACCAAGCTTGCATCCTCCTTGGTCATACGGACACCTCTTGCATACAAACTTCAACTTTCATGGAAGGAGACAGCCATCCAATAGCAACATTTCCTTACAAGGAAAGCAAGCCAGCAAAGTCACTCATTCTCTCTCCACGGAGTCTCTTACTGTACCCAAGTCCCTATTGAACTTGGGTCATCTCAGTCATAGTCAGGGAATTATCCTTTAATGAACTTGTTACAGAAGAAAGTGTTTAGGATATACCTCACCTGATAAATGAACAAATTGTGGCTGGTGTCATAGCTCTCAGCTGTCCAGATTTCCATAGAATGTCCAGACTTTTGAGTCATATTATTATTCCGTTTCTCATAACATTGTAGTTTTCTGGCAAATCATTGAGGACTGAAATCTGAAAATAATGGCAGAGATTTGATTTTCAGACTTCATGTCCTTCAGAAAATTCATGCCAATGCAAAACTTGTTATCCTGTCAACTTTCTAAGTTTGCAAGAGCAATATTTAAAAAGCGTCCCTATTTTTGGAGCTTTGTCCCCCCATTACTTGTGGCTTTATACAGATTTTTTGCTCTAAGAGGTTGAGAGGTATGGTTGGTGTTAAAACAACTTATGAAGGCTGTAAGGGTATACTGTGTCATCTGCATCACTGTGGCTGTATAATGTGCAAGATTTATGGAAATGGTTGCAGCAGTGACAGATGAGTTGGAAAATGACTAGCAATGAAAACATTTTATACTAAGGACAACTCTGTTCATTTTGATAATGTTCTGTGTGCTTGCTGTCTAATTCGAATTATATAATTAACTAATGCAGTAAGATTACTGTCTGCTCTCATAGTTTCCATAGCAACACTCCACATCAAGCAGCAGTAACGAGTGCTGCAGAAGTAGGTTATCTGACTGTATGAACAAATGTGTGTTTTCCTGTGAATTGATTGTTCTAAAAAGAGCAGTAGATGTGGAAAGAGATCAATATCTTAGGTCATTGTTAGTATAAAAGAAAAAATAGTGGAATTACAAAAATTGAAAGTAACATTTGGCTGTACAGTGTATATGTACAAGTAATGTTGTGAGACTGGGAGGGCAGTATTGGGCAAGAAAAGACCACCTGGATGTTTGAGGTTTAATGCCATAGGCACAGATCCTTACTTCAAGGTCTAGTATTGCCGAATACTTGTCTCCCTGGAGGGGGGAGTGTCCTGCACTCCTGAGTGTGTTCTCCTTTGGATGAAATGCTTCCTATCTATGAGTCTGTTGTCTGTTTGGCAGCCATTTCCTATTGCATATCAACAGTACTCTTTTTTAATGTAACATAGGCAATTTAATTCTTCAAGGGCATCAGACACTGAATTTGTAGATGAAGCACTGAAATGCAAAGTTAGTTACAGTTCTGTTTAATGAGGAATTATTCAGATGACTTTTACTTAAACTGAGATTGTGCATATTGACTCAATTGGTGGATTATAATGACAGCAGTTTGATTGGCCTTTTATGGTTGAAATGTTCTGAAATGATAGCCTTGTCATTATTAGTTCATATGTTTTGTTTCACTGCTTACTGATAAATGGTCAAAACTACAAATTGAAAACACACTCTAACAAGTGATGAAGTATTAAACAAAGAATATAATTTAAACCAATCAGGAAGGTGAATCAAATAGCATATGCATTTATGCATGATCCTAAAAATGTGTGCAGGGGTCCCATCATTTGAACACAGCCCTAACATACATTTAATCTGCCATTGTCCAGGTACATTTTCTATGAATGTGTGTTTGAGTGCAGTTTCAATGAATGTGAGTTTCAAGGGCAGAGAAGTTTACTGTTGCTCATGCCAAGTCTGTTTTCATTATGAGACGGTATTGTTTTGTTTAGCAAATGGCTATCAGTGTTTGTGCTACAAATTTTGAAATAAAAGTTTTAAATTAAATCCAAATATCTGTAATCATTGCAGAAGATGAAAATAGTATGTACAGTGATAGATATGAACAGTGTTTTATTGGAATTGGGGAGAGAGAGCAAATAATGGGATATTTGAATGGCTGCTGGGTGGGGATGCTGACAGACTTAGGGTGGAGGAGGGCCCTGGTCCATTACCCTGCTTAGGGCCCCATTTGACCGTGATCAGACCCTGCATGTCAGTTGTATTTTTTGAAACCTGACATCATTGTAAAAATAAGTAATAAATCAGTGATGTGCATTACAAGCAATGTGACACAAACTCTAGCCATCCCCCTGAACTGATGTAGAGTCAAAACATTGTCCACCTTTGTCCCATTTTTAATTTAAAACAAAATCAAACCCAGTAAGTGGATCAATATGTATGCTTAATCTTAAATAATATTGTAACAATGGCAAAGTGAGTGATGTAATATCACTTGGAGTCCTTTAAATACTAAGCCAGATTTTGTTCAATAGCTTTCTCCCTGAAAGTTAGCGTTTGAGATGCTTGATATTCCTTGTCAAAAGACACATTCCGGATGTAAGCATTTGCTAATGGAAAATATCCATTTCTGTTGGTTTTATGCAGACATGAACAGATAATTTTTACTCATGTCAGTAGAATATTTCAGGAGTACCAGTTTTTCAGTGCTACACATCACCATTCTATGATTTTTACTAAATGTTTTAGACATCTTGGCCATAACTAAGGTACTCTAGTTCTCCCACAGACCAAGTTCAGTTAAAATGTCTAAACCATCTTTTCTCCATAAAGGTATACTAATCTTTGTTATGGAAAAGGAGATCTGCTCTATCTCACTGAGGAACAACTGAACTCCTTGCTACAATCTACCCAACCCAACAACATCAAACCAAGTCATCCCTCAACAGTCAAGCACACCACATTAAACTGCCATTAAGTAAAACATGCCAAACTGGAACACTTTCAAAATCACATGCAATATACATATAACACAATTCCTTATGTATACATTAAAGAGCACAGTAAACAAAGCACAACTCACCCTACTACTAAACACAAACTAAGGCTAACAAAACAAACTGCCAAACAATGAGATCAAATTCTAGATATAGTGGAGTATGTTAGCATGCATATAAAAATAAAACTCCACTATAGAGTAAGATGTCAAAGTATGAAAAGCATTTTATTACAAGTGACACAGCATTTGAAAGACCTACCTACAGAAGACTGACAAAGCTAAAGATACATAGGCAACCATAGTATGTTTCTGCCTTTTTCATCAGCCACCTCCCAACCAATAAATTCATTTATTTCCCATCACCAGGGCAAGAGTCAGCCAGGAGAGGCCATCATTCAGACAGCTATTTTTTCCTGCAACTCCCAGCATGGAAGCTCCAGTAGAAGTCATACAATGGGTTGATAGTGAAGGTCAACCCCCTTTCTTTCACAAGGGGTGCACCTACAAATGGCCTCACTCCCCATGAAGCATGAGTGGCAGTTCTCCCTGGTCTCCACCAGAGAGAATCACACCATCTCATGTGCCCTTGAATGTAGGGAACCTTCTCCACCGCCTTCACTCCCTCCCACCCCACCTAGCTCCTGCAGTGACCATTAATCAAATCCTGGTTACATGGGCAGCAGTAAGAGCTCCACCCCTCTGTGTCACAGAGATAGGCTTTACACTTCTATAGCAAATTAGAGCCCAAGATGTTCAATGAACAAACACTGAAACCATTTCACAATACTATTAAACAATTACTGGCTTTCTGTGTCACTGATGAAGTAACATACCCCTTAATCCATATGTGTTTGAAAAGGAAATTTTAATCATTTTCTAGGGATAACATTGGTTTCAGTTAGTGATATAATATGCACTCTCACACCATCAGTCAGTTTATTTTCTCAGGAGAACACAATAAAATTCACAATTCAGCAATCTCAGATACCATATTACGGAAGCGCTTCCACTGATTGTGTACTTTCCTTATCAGATACTGATGTAGTGCATATATTTACGTATAGATAATATATATATATATATATATATATATATATATATATATATATATATATATATATATATATATATTTTACTATCATTTAACTGCATCACACAACAGCGAATCGCAGTTATGTCAAGGCAAAACCTCAAAATTAAAAACAACGAACAACAATAAAGTTGAAGTGTGGTGACTGTAAATGTCAACTTCGACATTTTTGAACAATCTCCACACTTCTGGGGACATCATTACTGTGCGTTGCAAGCCCCCCTGCACCCCACACCCCCTGCTACTTTAATATACTAACTCCAGGATCGCACTATACTGAGGGAAAGGGTACATTTCCCGATCCCCAGTATAGTGCAAGCTGCATTGAAATGTTGGAAATGACAACAGCGAATGCTGTATTGCATTCGCTGTTGTCGGTTCCGACATTTTCTTTTTCGAGTTAATGAGTCAGTGACAGGCAGATTCAATATTTTGTCAATTGCACAAACTGCGATCGACAAAATGATAGTAAACCACATATATATATATATATATATATATATATATATTATATGGGTCTACTTCTAAAGTTTTGAAACTTGAACCGTTTAAATGGAGATTGCCATACAGCACAGTATATTTACAGTATTCTTCACTGTAGTATAATCTTGGAGATGGTATATTTAATTAGCAGGGGGTGCAGTAGCCTTGCCCCCCTGCAAAAATGTAAAAAAAAAATTTTTTTGTTTTTATTTTTTTTAATTTAAATGTCAAAGTTTCAAAACTTCAATCTTATGGTCTTGACCATAAGAAAGTCAAAATTTTGAAAGTTTGAAATTTCAAAGTAGACCCATATATATATATATATATATATATATATATATATATATATATATATATATATATATATATAAATATTCAAATGCAGATGTTGTTGGTATCATAGAATACCAGAGATTTTTTTTTTTGCTGCTGCTATGCTTAACTGTGAGGTTGTCATACAAGAAAGAAAGAAATGAAATTTTTTTTTTTCAAATTGCCCTTTTCACCAAGTTTAAGTGCTTTCAAAGATAGTGCGCGCGTGTGTGTGTGTGTGTGTGTGTGTGTGTGTGTGTGTGTGTGTGTGTGTGTGTGTGTGTGTGTGTGTGTGCATGTCTGTGTGTCTGTATGTGTGTTTGTGTGTGTGTGTATACACACACACACAAACATATATATATATATATATATATATATATATATATATATATATATATATATATATATATATATATATATATGGGTCTAGGACTATTCACTGAAAGCACATTTCACTGAAACACATACTGTGCACAATTCACTGAAAGCTCAATTCACTGAAAACACAATTCACTGAAAGTTATATATGGCCTTTTTCTCACTGTAGTGCAACCCTGGAGTTAGTATATATAGTAATGGGGGGGGGGTATCGCCCCCCACATCGGGGGTGGGGGGACATAGCTCCCCACCTATTTTAAATATTTTGAACTATATACATGGATACTTGCAATTCCACTAAATTACTCTTTTCTGAACATAATATATATGCAAACTATGTGGGGAGTTATGATCAAAGTAGGTTATAGAAGAGTCTATTTTGCATGTGCTTTGCAAGCTGGAAG
The DNA here is from genome assembly GCF_019279795.1 of Protopterus annectens. Classification (NCBI taxonomy): domain Eukaryota; kingdom Metazoa; phylum Chordata; order Ceratodontiformes; family Protopteridae; genus Protopterus; species Protopterus annectens. The sequence continues at coordinate 108,047,432 of NC_056731.1, read as the reverse complement.
ACAAAGGCATATAATTAAGAATTATTTAATTTTACTTCTAACAGAAGTAATTTAACATACGAGTTTTTGGTTTAAATTTTGATTAAAGATCTAGTGCCACATTTTTCAGTATATATCCACAACTGAACTAATCTTAAACTCTATATTATATAAGCTTGAAGAAAAAAAATCATGTGCCTTAATGAAGGTAACATTTCTCCACTGTTAACCATTGTGATTTTTTTTTTACTCATACTGTCCCTCCTGTTACTAAGGTAGATGTTATCTACAAGCCCATTTTAGTTATAACCTTAAAGAATTAGAAAGCTTATGAATTATGGCCAGAATACCAGACGTGTCTTATGCACCAATGCGTTAAAATAAATGTTGTCACTTCATATTAATTTAAAAAATATATCACACAGGTTAGACAGCCTGCATACCAAGAACACTTACTCATGTGGTAAGCTTCATGGTGTAGAGGGGCAAAGCCACGACTATGCCCTAACTTTGTTTTAGGTGATCTGATTTGGACTAGTGGTTTGGATGCCTGTCAGAACTGGCTGAGGAAGACAGAGTGAGTGGCCACTGCTGTTTTGCCCAACCTGCGGGGGGGGGGGGGAGTGGCTTTGACACCAAGTGGGAGCATTATGTATTCATCCAGTGGAGTTCCAAGTTGTCCAAGCTGGCATTACCACAGTGCACTTGCACTAAGCAGACAAGGGATACAAAAAAAATGTTGCTGAATAGTGTGTGAAGGCCATAAGCAAACTGAGGGGTACACTTTCTTTCTAAAGGTAGCAACTGTGGGCTCAGAGGAGCTGCAAGGGGAGACGTGGGTACTCCCCTGAGGAAATAGCAAGCTGCCCATCAGGATGAGGAAGTCGGCCCACTCCCTTCCACCTAACTTTTTTGCTGGGGAACAGAAGGCTGATTGTCGTTCCCTGACAGAAATGAATGGGCTATAGGGCACTCACCTAGGAAATAAATACTTGTCTCATATCCCACCAGAATGAACAGGCAAAATGGATGAAGGTAGAGGAGCCATTAGATAATGTTCTGGGAAGCACAAAAGAACACTTAGCCCCAATGCTGCTGCTGTTGAATTTGTCTGGGATACTGTGTGCTGCATGTCTTTGCTATGGGATTAACCAGTTCTGTCTAGGTTTGATCCTGGTATCGATCCTAAAGACATCAGGGAAGTGTTTTTATTTAATCCAGTTCCATCTGTGTGATTCTGAAGTGTGTCTGTTGCTAGTATGTTAAAATTGTTCATTGTGCCATGGTTTTGTTTTGTCTGGATACTTCTCGGCTTTTTTTCTAGTGAGAGTATGGAATTACTGGTGATCTGGACATTTTGCTTGCTTAATTCCGAACTTTCTGATTTAGCTATGACTTTTAAGTATATGTTTTAGATTGTGCTGCATAGGAGGATCTGCTGCTGTGTTTAGCTGAGTTGTTCAATTTTGCATTTCCTTGCTACATACTTCTACTGGATTGAGCATTTCAAACCACATTTGTCCTTGATGCACTGTGCACAGTGGTGAGGCACATTGTATTCTGTTGATGAAATGAGTTTGTTTTGAATGTCTCTGTTTTCTAACAGTCCATGCATTCATCTTGGTCCCTTGTCTAGTTTGCATGGTTGATGACGGATGCTGCTGGCAGTGCAACTCAGCTGTAAGTTGTGCTGAATTGTGTGCTGCTGCTGTTGCTGCTTTTCTTTGCTTAAACGCATTCTTGTTGCTCCCAGCTCAGCTGCATTTTTTTGTTGCCTGAAGGTGAGTTATTCAAATTGTTCTTGTTGTTGTTCTTATAAAATTCGTTGATGCTCCCAGACCAGGTCAGAGTCATCATTAACAGCAATCAATATCTAGCGTTCTCCTTCTACTTAGGCTAGTAGTTGACAGTAACTATATATTAGTAATTGACACTAACTATATTTGGATACATCCATCCATGTGACAACATTGCTTGATAAATCCAAGAATCAATCATTGTTTGATATCTGGGTCTATTAACTCTGTCAAACATCTGACATCAAAGCCAGCCTCTCTCCATTCTGTGGGGCACAATCTAGCCTTAAAGTGTGTAGTATGGGTCAGTGGCATTTAAGCCAACTTCAAATCATACTATTGATGTCACCCAGTTCTAGATATTCTAGAGTATTCTCTGTACTCTGAATTCTAGAGTGTACTGTGTGTAATTGTACTCTCTCTTCATACCTGAGCCTGCCATTCTAGAGTATAATGCATGTAACTGTACTGTTAACATCTGAGCCTGCTGTTGTTGAATATACTGTGTGTAACTGTACGGTTAACACCTGAACCTGCTATTCTAGAGTATACTGCATGTAAATGTACTATCTGTTCACATGTGAGCCTGCTATTCTTGAATATACTGTGTGTAATTGTACTATCTGTTCAGACCTTATACTATTGTTATTACATTGGATCCGTGTATTGCTCTGAGAAGTACTCAAGTTAAGGTGTCCTGAAGGGGTGTAGACAACAGTTGAACAGTAAGACAGAGTGTGAGAAAGCAAAAAAAAAAATGTTGTTGAATAGTGTGGGAAGGCCAAAAGCAAATTGAGGGGTACAGGAGGTCAGCAGAAGCTGGGCACCATGGAACTCTTTGTCTAGGGTTCCATTTCAACTAAGCCTAGTCCCTGTCCATCACTGATGCAGGAAGGGGGTAGCATTACAGGACCTTGCTGGAGAACAGTTTGAAAATAATGGCTACACCCCTGAGTCAAATAATGCCAGATGCCAGCCATTAGATTAAATAGATTTATGTATTTATTTTTAATAACAGAAGCACTTTCTGATTAAGTGACTTGCTTACAGCCACACAGTAGGCATATACAGTTAAGTAGCAACCAGCTGGAGTTTGAAAGAATCAAACCCTGCATGCTTAGCTACCAGAAGCAGCTCATTAACAACTTAGAGACTTAATTCTCAGTACTAACTCCCAGAACCTGACACACTTCGTCATTTTCTGATAATCACTGAAAGTTAAAAGTTAGTGAGGTTTACAGTCAGTCAATAATGCCAGTCATTGGAATTCTGTATGCTATTAATGCACTGCTTCTTGTAGTCAAAAGTACAGGGTTTGAACCCTTTTGTTCTCCATTTGCCTTCTTCTTCTTCTTTCAGCTTTTCCTGGTTAGGGGTCGCCACAGCGGAACTCCGGTTCGCTAATGATTGGCAGTAGATTTTTACTGTGCCGAGGTGCCAGCCCGACACCCAACCTTCAATGAAGGCACACCCATTCACGCATGTCTTTCGAATGCCACTCGACCATGGGGAGGACATGCAGACTCCACACAGAAGGCTCTCCAGCCGAGAATCGAATGGGAGAACCTCTTGCTGTGAGGCAACAATGCTACTACATGAATTTGAGCAAGCTGTAATTGATGGTCACATCTGTGTGTTTCTGTTTAATTACTTGGTTCCTTTATCCCACCATTCAATTTGTAACGTATGAATTAGAGCAGTGGGTTAATGGTGCTGTTTGTTATGTAAGAGGTGTGGTGTCTAAATCCTTTACTTTAGTCTGACATTTGGCACAAAGAGTTAAGGCTTTTAACTGTAGCACTTGTGGTACAGGGTTTGATTTTCTCAGCCTTCATTTGCTTACTGTGTGACTTTGAGCAACTCACTTAACCAGACAAGGCTTTTGGACAGCTACTGGAAAATGGGTAGACTCCTCAAAGGTCCCCTGGAGGGCAAGCCTAATAGGTATCTATGAACCAGAGTAGTTATAGTATAAAGGAATGAAATTGATTGTAGTAATTCATTATCATATGAGCCAGAGTAGCTATGGTATAAAGGAATGAAACTGATTGTAATAACACATTTTCATATGAACCATGGTCTTTGGGTATAATCCTAGGTTTCCTTGTTTTGTTGAATGTTGTTAGTGTTTATTATTTAGCTGTGAATAAACTGAGCAGCAAAAAGTCTATGAGTTTAAAGATACATTTTAATTTAGTTTTTTTTGAAAACATGCAAGTGTGAAACGTACTGTGTTTGGGTTGCAAAAGTTTGTCTATCAGTTTGTGCTGATGAGTAAGGCTATGACATGTCAGATATCTACTTATTATAGTACAGGGTTTGATACCTGCAGAATAGTGTGACTGTTGTACCTCTAAGAAACATTTCCAAGGACAGCACGTGCATATAAATATCAAGCACGTGCTAGCTTCAGTGCCATTTTGAAAGTGTAGCCAGAGTGTGAACATGTATAAGTGTGATAGTTTGCTTATAAATTTAGCTAAGTTAAATTTACTACGCCTCAATCCTGATGTGTATGTACATAATAAAGTTGCTTGAACAGAACCCGCAACTGTTTGTCTGTTTTATCCTGAGCAGACAAGTGACATGGTGTCAGAACCAGAATTTCAGAGACTGCTTTTCAGAGATAAGAGGTGTAGAGTTAACAAGGAAGGTAAACTAAGTGAACCGAGAGCAAAAAAAGGGCCAGAAATGAACTAAGTAATGAAAACTTGCACAAATTATTTATTTTATTAAAAAGATAAAATGGAGCATTACAAAGGCACAGACTGCATTATTAAGCAAACAAATAGCACGGAAATGTTTATTAAGTAAACAAAAGGCACAAAAAGCTTATTAATTAAAATGTTCGAAGTTAAGATATTTGATAAAACAATTATCAGAAACGCACATAAGGGGTTCAGAATCACCTCAGAATTGTAAAACAAGCATGTTTAGAGTAAAACGAGCACAAGAAAAGCATTATGGGCAAGAAAAGAGATTAAATGGGCAAAATGAATATAACAAAGGGCAAAAAGGGCACATTAAGCATAAATAAAGCTAGGCAACTGCATGTTTTTGGCAAATTGTGTTTTGGCATAAACTACTATTTCACATTATAAAATCTCAAAGTCCAGAGCATGTACAGGAGCAAATAGGCAGTCCACCAATGCGTAAATAAGTAATGCAATTCCAAAATACCAGAACGAACTCAAAAACTGGTACAAGTATAAAAAACACCTTTTATTCGAACAACTAGTAAGCGCTTTCACCTTGAGGCTTCATCAGACTACAAATCAGAAAAATCTTCTTGTCCTTATAAAGGAAGAAATGCAACTAATTAAACAATTAAATTCATAAAATCATTAAATACAATTAAACATTTAAAGCAATAAGCATACGCATCTAAAACAATGTATGTGCATACATAAAACACTCTCATGATGAATAGTGATGCCTTACACAAATAAAATCAATTCAAAGACTAAACCAAAACATTATGTTTAGGTTTAAATAGTCTTCTCTTACGTAAAAATGGATGTAAGCAAACTTTGTCATTCAATCCTGGTGGTTTATCCGCTCTACAGCGGATAATCCAACGCATTTCACATTCCTCAGTATAGTTGGTTAAATTACCCCCTCTACCACTAGATTTTATTTTATTTATTTTATTTTACATTTGTTGACCGGGCTAGTCCAACTGGATACATGTCCATTTTCAGTGGATGCCCGGGGAGAAAAGCTCCAGTTACACAGCATAATTAATACATACAAAAACATAAAATAACATTTTGATATAACATTTATAGATTAAACATTTTAAAACAACATTTTGAAACATATAAAGAAAAAGCTAGGCAATGACATTAATATGTAATAATACCTCTTCAATTAACAAAAATTGGAATAAGACAGAGGAAAAATGGGTAGAAGAGTTAAAGATAAGAAGTAGTACACAGGAGAGAGAGTGCTATGAATAAGGAGGAGGGTTAGTTTAAGGAATGGTTAGATGTAGAGATTATGGTAGAGAATGATATTTTGTTGGTTGACAGATAGAGAGAAAAATGGTTAGTCAGGGTTGGTACAAGAGCATAACCAGTGATTGGAGAAGAAACGTTTTAGGTTAGTTTTAAATAGTGAGAGAGAGGTGAGGGTAGTGAGGTCATTTGGTAATTGATTCCATATTTTACCGACTGAGTTTGAGAATAAAGAATCACCTGCTGGGTTATTAGAGAAGGAAGTGTGTATCAACATTTTGTTGGCAGAGCGAAGATTCTTTAAGTTATTATATGGTCTTATAAAGGTAGAGAGAATTGGGGTATTATCAGGTTGGTGTAGGGCTTTGTAGGCGATTATAAGTTGGTTAAATTGTAGTAGGTGCGGTAATTCAAGCCACCCTAGCTGTTTTAGATTTGGACAGTGGTGGGTTCTGTAAGGAGAGTTGGTAGAAAATCTAGCAATATTATTGTATGATCTAGTAAGTTTGTTAAGATTATTTTTGGAAAGATTGGTATATATGGGGGAAGCATATAACAGGGTAGAGATTAAGTGGGTTCTAGCTATTGTGGCTCTGGCTACTGGTGTCAGGAAAGGTTTGATACGATAAAGGGATCCAAGTTTTTTATTTGTAGATTTAATTGTGGAATTTATGTGAGTGTCAAACTTTAGTTGATTGTCAATAGTAATTCCACGGAGTTTAGTGGTGGGGTCAGGAGAGATAACGGTACCATTGTTAGATGTAAGTGTGAAATGAAGAGGGGACGATAGATGAGAGGGAGTAAAGAGCAGTAATTTGTTTTTTTTAGGGTTAAGGAGAAGACAGTGGTTGGAGAACCATTGTTCAATAGTTGAGAAGGCTTTTTGTGTGAGAGAATGAAGTTCAGTTTGGGATGAGGCAGAACAAATGATAGTAGAATCATCAGCATATTGGATACAGGTAGACAGTGGAATAGAGAGATGAAGGTCATTTATGAAAATGGAAAACAGTAGTGGACCTAAAATAGAGCCTTGTGGGACACCTAGAGAGGTAGGAAGAAGGTCGGAAAGATGGTTTTGCCAGAGAACTGCTTGTTTTCGGTTTTCAAGATAGGCTGTGAACCAGTTCATGGCAGGATTGTCAAAGGAGAGGGACTTCAGTTGGTGGAGGAGAAGTTGATGATTAACCATGTCGAAGGCTTTGGATAGGTCTACGAAGAAAGCAGAGGATAGAGTATTATTATTACGATTTTTGTTGATACAGTTGGTAAAGGATAGTAAGGCTGTGGTGGTGCTATGAAATGGTCTAAAACCGTGTTGACAGTTAGCTAGGAGCTGGTGGCGGAGTAGGTGGGTTATAAGTTGTTTATGGATACATTTCTCCATAATTTTAGCAAGTGGGGAGAGTAGAGCAATAGGACGAAAATTAGAGAACTCAGTAGAGTCACCACCTTTGTGAAGAGGAATAATGTATGAGATTTTCCAGATCGATGGGATTAAACCTTCTTTTAAGGTTCTATTGATCAATATTGAGATTGGGTAGGCAATGGCTTTAGCTCCTATTTTAAGGTATTCGGCTGGTAGCTTGTCAGCTGAGGGGGTATTAGGTTTTAGTTTTTGAAGTAGGCAAGAGATATAGGAGGTGGATATAGGCTCTAGGTGAAAAGGGGGAGGAGTAGAGCTTGGACTGGGCAAATTAGAGATATCTGGGTTTTGCTGATTTGCTAAATTTAGTATGGTAGTGGTAAAGAAAGAATTAAAGGAATTAGCTGTTTGCATTGGATAGTCAGGGTTGGAGCCTAGTGGATTAGGCGATTCAACTCTGCCTGGGGATAGTAGTGTGTTAATAGTAGACCAGAATTTTTGTGGTTGTTGAAGAGATGATTGTTGTAGCTGTATATAAAAGTTCATTTTGTCTTGTAGGATGTCTTTTTTGTTATATTTCTTTGTTGTTTAAAGGTTTGGTGATCGGTTATGTCCTATGTGGAGCACCATTTAGCCCAAGATTTGTTTCTAATGTGGATTAGTTTCCTAGTGTGATTAGAGAGCCATGGAGCTGGTTTATTTTTCATTCTTATGGAACGCATTGGGGCATGTTGGTCTAGGATTGCTAGGAAGATAGTATTAAAGTAGTTAACTGCTTCATCTATAGGGAGAGACTTAAGAGGAGACCAGTTACATTGTTTTAGTTCGGTTAGAAACAGTTCATGGTCAAGGTGTTTTTTGCTACGGATTGTTCTGACTGAAGAGGGGATATTTAAGCTTGTTTTGCAAGCTTTGCATGACAAAAAACTTAAAATTATGTAACGGCCCATATTGTTTATAATGTTTGGCTAAAGCATTTTGATGCAATGCTTTGCATGACAAAAACCTTAAAATTATGTAATGGCCCATATTGTTTATAATGTTTGGCTAAAGCATTTTGTTCAGAACCAACCCTAATATGGTAAACATGCTCCCTGATGCGTTCTCGTAACTGACGATACGTTTTACCTATTATAGAATGATGTGCATTTTACACATCTAGCAAGGTAAACCACATTTTCACTTCGACAATTAGTTTGGGTTTTAAAATAATAGCTATAACCTGTACTAAGATGTTGAAACACATTGTCAGTGTCAATATACTGACATTGTCTACAGGAATTACAAGGAACAGTGTTGTATGTGGAAGTGATATTTGTAATATTTAAACTACATGAGTGGTAACACAACCTCTGTTTCAAGTTCATCTTATTCTTATACAAGAACCTTGGTTGACAACCCACCACATTACTTATATCATTATTTAACGATAGAATATCCCAGTGCTTCATGACAATATTCCTGATAACATCAATGTCACTCGTAAAATATAACGGTACTTTCAGTCCATCTACTTCTCTTGGTGGTGTAATAAATACACCATCCCCATTCTCCGAGAAATAAGGACAAGCTCTAGAAGTCCGTAAATCATTTACTATAGAAATAGCTTTATCCACTATCCATTACTTATTTACGCATTGGTGGACTGCCTATTTGCTCCTGTACATGCTCTGGACTTTGCGATTTTATTATATTGGTTTTGTTACTGCAGGAGCAGTCTTCCTGTTGTGGTTTTTGCTAGTTTTTTTTTTTTTTTTTTTTTTTTTTTACTATTTCACATTGACTGAAGCTATTCAGGGCATAACTGGAGTTATTTGAAGTATCGCAAAGTGTGTAAAAGTGCTTACAGTGTATGTTTATTACTATGCATTTATTCCGAAGCGTTTACTCTGTGAAAGTGCAACTATTTCATGAAGTGCAGTCAAAATACAGGCATTTCAAAAAGTTTCTTGTGCTGGGTGTGTCTATTCTCAAAGTGCCACCATTACAGAGTGTTTCTTGTACTGTACAGAGTTATTTAGCAAAGTACAGCCATTTTGGAGGAGTTTCAGTGTGTTCTGTACTGTTTATTTGCAAAGTGCAGTTACTTCAAAATTTTTCTTACTCTGATCTTCTTCTGCCCAGTCAATTCACACAGTGCAGTTATTTTGAAACGTTTCTTACACTGATAAGAGGTGATTTCTCAGAGTACAGAGATTTCATAGGATCATATGAAGTTACTAGGCTATTGGTCCTGATGCCCTTATAAGTCTAGCCAAGAGTTTAGCCCATGTTTAGACAAGTCAGCACCCAAAGTCTCTGTCCAGCAGGGACACAGGTGGAATCCCAGGGGTGTATTTTCTGTTTCCCATCCAGTTATCCAGGTTGCAACTGGAAAAAGAATAATGACGTACTCTGCTTGACATGGAGAGGGAGTCTATTCTACAGATGGGGGAGTCTCTGGGACACAAATCTGTCCCACCAACAAGTCTTATTGATGTCACAGACCAGGTTGAGGTCGCACGTGTGGGTTACTTGAGTGGAGCTTTACTTGTGGATATGCAGCAGTCCCATCAAGGTGGGGTCTGAGATTGCTTTGTATGCCAGACAGAGGTCACCTCTGAGGAGTCTGTATGAAACTGAGTAGAGGGATAGGGCTTTTAACCTATCTGTGTAGGGTAGGTGTTTGAGGCCCAGGATTCTTCTGGTGAGGCACCTCTGTGGTCTCTTCAGCTGCTGCATGTGTTTTGCAAGGTACATGCCAAAAGGGGCATTGTACTCAATAACTGGCCTTATAAGGGAAGAATACAGGGATGTTATGACCTCTGGTGGTCAAAAGTCAGGTTGCTATCAACCTGGATGCCCAAATCCCTCATGACTGATTATGTGCTTAGGACGTTGTTATTAATGTGATAATATGTTGGGACATCACTCTCCCCAAAGGGGATGATGATGCATTTTTTGGCATTCAGCTTGAGGCAATGTTTCTGGCACCAGTCAGTTGTATGGGTGAGACCCTCTTAGAGGATGTCCACATCACTTGTGGAATTGATGACCATGCCCAGCTTGCAGTCATCTGCAAACTTGCTCAGCCATAGGCCACTGGTTTTGGCTTGCATGTCAGAGAAGTATATCCCAAATAACAGAAGCCCCAAGACGGATCCCTGGGGTACGCCACTCATTACGGGTCTACTGCTTGAGGTGGCTTCCCCTATTTTGATTTGGTGGGTTCTATCAGTGAGCTAGTTTGCTAATCATCTGATAACATATGGATTGATGCCTAGTTGAGAGAGTTTATCTATTATGCCCAAATGGGGAATAGTGTCAAAAGCTTTGGCCAGGTCAAGGTAGGCTGTGTGCACCATCTTCCCTTCGTCCATGGCTTTGGTGACTGTCGCAAAGAAGTCAACCAGATTTAACAGACATGACCTCCCCTTGACAATGCCAAACTGTGTGGGGTTGAATGTTTGGAGGTTGCCAATGTCTTTGTTAATGAGGTCCATGATAATCTGTTCCATACTCAAAAAAGTCACAAAGCACAAAATGAAGCAGATAAACACCAAAGCCAGAAGAAGTAGCTGGATTGAACCCACTCAAAGTAATGCAGGCTGCAAATCACCACACAGTTGTAGAATGCAGAATCCACTTTATTAACTTCAGACCAAAAAAATCCAAGGATGAGCACTTTCGTCCAGAAAGATCTAGACTTCATCAGACAATTTACCCCACATAGTTACTTCCTTCTTATACAGTTCAAACAGGAAGTTCCACCCAGTTATAAACTAATCAATTATGTCATTAAAAGCACAATATTTACAGTCACTGAATTTAAAAAGCAGACAAAATATACAAATTGAAAATGTTCATGGAACACACCACCTAAAAACACACTATATATAAGCACTGCTTCATCTACTTCAGCTGCCTCTTCTGGCTTTTGTGTTTATATAATCTGTTCCATGGTCTTGTAGATCAGGCTAGTTAGGCTGATGGGTCTATAATTTCCCGGATCGGTGGATGCTCCATCTATGTGGAAAGGGATGACAGCGGCTGTCCTTCACTCGGCTGGAACAAAGCCAGTACTCAGGCTTTGGTTGAATAGGCTGCCTAATGGTGCTGCAAGTTCATGCCTGAGTTCATGTAGGATGCAGCCTGGGATGTTATCGGTTCCCATGCAGGCTGTATTTTTTGCCTTTGAGAGGGCAGTAATGACCTGTTCCCTAGAGATAAGGGGAGGGGTGCAGGTGCTGGGGATGTCCTGATTTACTGATGGGGGGGGGACAGAGGGGTGAAGTTTTTTGCTGAATCTGTCAGCCAGTAGGTTGGCTATATCTACAGCATTTGTGTATGTGGTGTCCTTGACCACCAGTTCTGAACAGATCTGGGTGCTTCCTTTGAGATTGCAGACATATGTGAAGAAGGCCGGCTTTAGAGGATTTCACTAGTGCTCTTATTTGCTTGTTCAGGCTAAGGAGAGATTGCTTCCAATTGGGCACCTGGTCCTTCCTGGTCCTGGACAGCAATTTTTTCCTATTGTTATATAGTTTTTTTTATTGCAGATGTCCACCAGACATTGTTACTCTTCCTTGCGGAGGATGATTTTGTCCTGTTGGGTATTCCTGATTCCATGCATCTATATAAGTGTTCGTATAGTACTTTGGTGTAGATGTGGACATTGGTGCCAGTTCCAACAGAGGGAGAGGGGGGGTGTGAAGCTGTTTATATCATCCCTTAGAAGGTTGTAATCAGCTTTGGAGAGATTTTTTTGTTTGACCCTAGCTAGAGAGGGGTCAGGGGAGATGCTGACTTTGAAAGTGACTACTTTATGGTTGGATCTTACCAGGGGAAGATGATGATGTAGGGGTGCTGCAGTGGTTACTCATGTTGGTTAATATCAAGTCAAAGATATTATCACCTCTTGTAGGGGGTATCGACTAGCTGTTCCAAGGTATTTGCATTGATAAAATTGAGGAATCTCTGGGCATTTGTGTTCTGGCATAAGTAGTTTTTCCAATCTATGGTTGGGTAGTTAAAGTCACCCAGGATCAGGGTAAAGGGTTGAATCTTCATAGATTCGAAGAGGTCCAGATAGGTGGAGAGGGAATCTTGAGTCAAATTTGGGAGCCTGTAGCTAGCTATGATTTGAATAGGGGTCTTGTCAATGGTTAACTGTACCTGGAGTGTCTCCTATGCATCATACTGTTTTACCAGCCTGGAGGTGTGTGTGTGTCTTTAATATATATTGAAACTCCATCTCCTTTGGCTTTGCTGACCATAGTTTGGGGTCTGAATGCATGATAGAATGAGTAACCAAGTATGGCTGGGGTGCTCTCTGCAGCCTTGAACCAGGTTTCTGTGACTGCAGAAATGGGTTAAGAATGCTTGCAATGAGTGCAGTTTTATGTTTAGACTCCTTGCATTTAGCAGCATGACCTTTGATTTGCATTTTGTTGAAATTTTTATGCTGGTTTTATCAACCTCAGGACTTTTGTGCCTAGGCGACTTATTCTGCAAAGTTCAGTTATTCAGAGGCTTATTGTACTATTGAGCATAGTTACAAGTACTGGGATACATTTCTGACATATGTATATGTGTGTGTGCGTTTGTGCATACTTGCAAAAGCCTTCACCAGGTCCATTTGTATTTGATCAGAATACTGCAGAGAACTGGAGAATATTTTAGCAAGAGTATGATATTTTCATACAAGCAGCTTATTCTGACAAAGATGCATGCACCAGGACATTCATTGTGCTAAAGCTAGCTGCGTCAGAGGCCACTGAAAGAGAGCGTTCATTTGTGTATGCACCAGCAGTATATGAAGGAGAGGGGAAAATCATCATATTGTTGTACAGGCAGAATCAAGGAAGGACCCTGAATGTCTAAAATGCAAATTCAGAAACGTGGAACCCCCAGACAAAGTTACATTACAGAGGCATTTGTTTTACACAAGAGATCAAAAGCCAGGAGAAACCTTTGCAGCTTATATTACTGATCAGAGAAATAAAGCTAAAACATGCACGTTTGGTGATTTAAAAGATAAGTTAATAAAGGACAGGCTTGTGTGTGGTATTAATAATGCTGCAGTGAAAAAGATTTTGCTTTGTGATAGTGATTTAAGGCTGAGCAAAACTATTGAGATTTGTCAAGTCCATGAAGTTACAGAAAGGCACACAAGTATGCTTGCAAGTGATGAGTGTGGTTTCAGCAGGCTCCAGAGTAAATGTAGATAGCATGTAGCACCTGGATAGCAGAAACAGGTCTGTGCACATGGCAGCTACAGTCCCTGTGGGCATGGCAGTGAAAATCCATAGTCTTCCAGCAAGTTTTAAGACTAGCTCATTAAAAAGAGCATGCTCAGTTCAGTACAAGGCTGAGTCAGCAAAGCCCAAGTCAAGCTCTATTGTTAACTATCACAACTGTGGTGCTGACCATGAGTCTAAAAGAGAAAAGTGGCTTAGCATTTGGTTAGTAATGCCACAAGTGTAAAAAATGGAACCATTTTCAAAAGTTTTGCAAATTAAGTTAACCTCACTCAGTTTTAAAGAAGAGTCACTTAAAAAAGCAAGCTGATCATACAGAAAGCTGCAACTCTACTTTCTATGTAGATGGTGTATCACTGGTCGGTGAAAAGATTAATGCAGTAGATTTATTGGCAAAGAATTAAGTGTTTTGTGCTGTCTTGATCAATGTTAAATCCACTGAGCTCAAAGTAGGCACAGGTTCAAAGTGTAATGTTGTGTCAGCAGAAACATTTGCTAAAGTGAGAGCTGGTGAGCAACTTAATATGGCGGTTATACAAAACTTGTTGCTTATGGAGGTGAAGTAATCCACACCAAAGGCTCAGTAGTGCTTTCATGTTATTTGTTTGGGAACAGTTACAGCTTATTATTCTATGTAATCTGAAGGCCTGTGCAGTCATTATTGGGTCTCGGAGACAGTTTGAGAATGAATCTGCTTTTCTTTACCAAAGAAGTCCATCATATAAGCACATGTTCCAGTTGCAGTTTCACTGAAGCTATTTTCTCAGAATATGCTGATGTTTTCAGTGATAAGCTAGGCAAACTTCCAGTTGTGTATTCTATGAAGTCAAACCCAGAAGTCATCCCAGTGGTCAGACCAGCACGAAGAGTTCAGATAGCTATGTAGAGCAAAGTCAAAGCTCAGTTGGTTAAAATGGTGCAGCAAGATGTCATTTGTCCAGTTACAGAACCTAGTGAATATGTGTCATCCATGGTAGCAGCTCACAAAAAAGGCTCAGATTAAATCAGAATATGCATTGACCCAAGAGATTTGAACAAAGCATTAAAGAGACCTCACCATCGTATGGGTACAGTCGAAGAAGTCGCAGCCATGACACCGAATGCCACTGTTTTTTCTGTCTTGGATGTAAAGAGCTCATTTTGGCAAGTGATGTTTGATCGCAAATCTTCACTACTGATTACATTTAGTACCCCATTTGGAAGATATAGCTTCCTCAGGATGCCATTTGGAATACATTCTGCAAATAAAGTATTTCAGAGTGCAATGGAGCAATTTTTTTATAGGTCATCCATCTGCCATAATAGTAGATGATTTATTGATCAGAAGCAATGGTGAAGCAGAGCATGACAGAAATCTCAGGAAAGTTCTAGACACAGCACATGAAGTGAACTTGAAGCTCAATCCTCTGAAGTGCAAATTCAGGCTTCCAGAAGTTACATATGAAGGTCATTTATTTACTAGCACTGGCTTACGACCAGATCCATACAAGCAAGCAGCCATTCTTGAGATGGCAGCACCGGATAATGTTCAAGCTTGACAACATTTTTTTTGGTATGGTCAACTATTTGAGCAAGTTTAAACTAGACTTCAGTGAGTTGACAGCATCTTTGGTGGAGCTGACATGCACAAATGTTGCATGGTCTTGGTTAGAACAGTGCCAAAGAGCATTTGAAGACCTTAAGTAGAACATTACCACCCCACCTACATTAAGATACTATGATGTCAGTAACCCAGTAACTCTTTCTTGTGATACTTCAAAATTTGGTCTTGGTGAAGTTATTCTTCAAGAGAGCAGACCAGTAGCCTATGCATCTAGAACTCTTACCCAAACTGAAATGCAATATGCTCAAATTGAGAAAGAACTTTTGGCAATTGTGTTTGCATGTTTGAAGTTTCATGATTATATTTATGGTCAAGCTATTCAGATTGAAACTGATCATCAACCTCTAGTCACTATTTTAAAGAAGCCTATGCATTCAGCTCCAGTAAGATTGCAAAAAATGGTGCTCAAATTGCAAAAGTACAACTTCACAATGCTCTATACAAAAGGCAAACTTCTTTATCTGGCTGATACCTTATCCAGATCACTCAGAAATACAACGGAACAGCTTGATGCAGAGAATTTTGACATCAATGTCATGGAAGTGCATAACTTTTCTACCATGAGACTTGATGAGCTGAGAGATCATACAAAGACTGATTCAGTTTTGCAAAAGCTCAACCACATCATCAATGCTGGATGGCCATCAAAGCAATCTAGTGTACCACCTGAAGTGCAACCTTATTTTCCTTACAGAGATGAGATGTTGATGGAAGATGACATTATTTTCAAAGGTCCTAAAATTGTTGTTCCTACTTCCTTACAACGTGAATATATGCAGACTTTACATCATGGCCATCCAGGTTCTGAATCTACCAAAATAAGGGCGAGAGGACTTGTATTTTGGCCTTCTCTAGCAAAAGACATTTGTAAAGTACTTTCTTCTTGTTCAGTGTGCAATAGTACTAAACCGCATTTGCAAAAAGAGTCAATTCAGCTAAGTCAAGTTCTTGAACTACCTTGGTCAACAGTAGCCACTGAGATATTCGAGGGGAACAATCAGCATTACTTACTGTTGGTAGACTTTTATTCAAACTGGTTTGAGATCAATTTAATACTAATCTAAGGTCCACTGCTGTTATCAGCAAGTTGAGACATCATTTCTCAGTCCATGGGAGTCCACAGAAGCTTATTTCTGACAATGGTACCCAACTTACCATTCAGTTGTTTCAGAAATTTGCAAAAGAATGGGACTTTGTACATGTTACTAGTAGTTCTGAATACCCACAATCAAATGGACTAGCTGAACATGCAGAAAAGAGTGCAGAGCAATTACTAGAGAAGTTAAAGTGTGACAATACCACTGTCTTTTTGAATTTACTTAATCTCAGAAACATACCCCATGATGATATACTTGGCTCACCTGCTCAGAGACTTCTATCTAGGCACACCAGAATGACCTTGCCTATCAGTTCCAGTTTGTTGAGGCCTAAAGCTAAAAACAACAGAGCAATCAAAGCCGAACTATTCAGAAAGCATTCTTTCCAGAAGTCCAGCAATGACAAATTGAGCAGATTTTTTTGTCCACTGAGAAAAGGAGAGACAGTGAGGATGCAAATAGCGAAAGGTTTCAACCAGATTGGTCAAGTAATATGTATATTTGCTAAGCCGAGATCCTACTTCTTGGAATCTGAGGTTGTGGAATACAGGAGAAATCGCAGACATCTTCTTCCTGTATCAGAACTGATATTGCAGTATTGTTCCTGTGATACAGACTCTAGATCTCAGAGCAATTCAGACAATGTCACAAAAAAGAAGCAAGTGCTGTAAATGTGAACCATAAACAATGAAAAAACAGCACAGAATGCCCCACGTAAATCCAACAAAGTAGTTTATTCAAAAACAGCAGACAAATGTTTTTCACATCTTCGTGTGCTGTTTTTTTTGTTGTTTAGAATCCAGACAATGTTCCTATTGCAGAATGTGTCTTAACTCCTACTTCCATTCCTGATGATGTTTCTGATGTCCTCAAAGTTGAACATTCAGCAAAGATGGTCCCAACTGCTAGACCAAATTCCAATTTCTATGTCACATGCTTTGATCATATTTCCAGACCTATTGTGAAATACACAGCAACCTGGACAAAATTGTACGCATTTAGTTCTGTATAACTGCATGTCAAAGAATTATTTTGTACCAATTGCATGTCAATCAATGTCATCAGTAATGCATGACTCATTTCTCAAAGACGGAAGATGCAGAATAGTGAGTGTTGTACCTCTAAGAAGCATTTCCAAGGACAGCACGTGCATATAAATAGCAAGCACGTGCTAGCTTCAGTGCCATTTTGGGAATGCAGCCAGAGTGTGAACATGTATGAGTGTGATAATCAGTTTATAACTTTATCTAAGTTAAAGTTACTAAGCCTCAATCCTGATGTGTCTGTACATAATAAAGTTGCTTGAACAGAACCCAAAACTGTTCATCTGTTTTATCCTGACCAGATGAGCGACAATACCCTCACACTTCATTTGTCTTCTGCGCAACTGTAACCACATTATTTCCCCACACAGTACTCTTGGGCTACTCCCGGAAAGGGGCACCTCTGTCTATTGTGCAGTCCCAGGCTATGAGCAAATGCATATACTTTTGTCTTTTTAATTCCTGCTCCATTCAAATAGACTCTCTAATTAGTGCTTTACTCTATGCTACTTGACTATGAATTCCAGCATGTCTGCTGTAGTTTAATTGGTTGCCAGAATCATTTTCACTAAATGTAAGTTTTAAGGAAAGAGAAGTTTACTATTTCTCATGCTAAGTCTGTTGAGTGTTTGTTTTGTTTAGAAAATGTCTGTCAGTGTTTTTGCTGTTAAATCTGAAATAAAAGTTTTAAATGAGAACCAAATCTCTGTTATAACTGTAAAAGGACAGAAGAAAGTGGTATGCACATTGCAGGTTTGAACAGTGTTTTATGGTAATTAAAGAGAGAAAGACAATTAAAGGGATATTGGCATAGCTGGTGGGGATCCTGGTTCATTATCCTGAATAGGGCCCCATTTGACCACAATCCGGCACTATTAACTCTGTAGGTATATGCCGTAACAATATAGCATTATCAGCCATTCAAATAAGGTAGGTCTTTACTGAGTGTTGTCAAACTTAATTAGCTATTTTTGATGACAAAGAAAACATAGGGAAGTCAAAAATGAGATACATGTGTCCTGCAAGCATATATCCCACCCCCCAAAAAAAAACAGTATGTTGTATTCAATAATATTTCTGATTTTTGTATGACTTGCAGATTGTTGAACATATTTCAAAATATATTTCATCATTTTGTGGGCTGCCTTTGCCTGAACAACTGTTAATCAGCTTTCATCTCTATTTACGAAATAATGTACTGCTTAATCCTCCATGCCTTTTTTTGTCAGAGAAGGTGCTAAGTCCTTGGGTTTGTGTTAGTGGGCTCTTCTCCATGCCTTATTACACTTTTTAAAATTAACTTTTTTTACATTAAAACTTTTGTGAAAAAAAGGATGTATTTTTTGTGAAAGCAAACAGCAAGAGTCATTCTACTTGCATTATGATGATGTGTGGTTAAAAAGAGGATCTATATGTGAATGGGAAAGAGTGGACTGCACCTCAAAATGTCCATATAATACTTCAGATATATAATATTTTTGCATACACAAAATTTTCAAAATGTAGAACACAACAGAACTACTAGATCCAAAGATTTAAATTTTGATTTTGAAAAGTTGATTGAAACAGATTATGTTCTCACTGGAAGTTCACTGGTGTCTTAGATTAATACACAGATCTACATAATATATATATATATAGATAGATAGATATAAATATACATATGGCTATACATATGGACACAGATAGTGATAGAGATAGAGATATAAGTTTATCATACAAGGAGTCTTAACAATCATTTAATCTAATTGCAAGTGGTCAAAAAAGTGATCTACTCACACGTCATCTAATGATAGTCGTCAGTACATTTTACCAGTTATAACTCTGATAATAAGGAAAGCTTATGATTTGGATCACTGGTATGAGTTTTTAAAGAATTATAAATAATATTGTAGTTTTATTTATCACAGTGTGCTGAATTGTGTAAGCAGGTAGTGCAGTTCTAGTGTTTTTCCTTTTCTTTCACTATAGTGTGACTGTGGAATTGTTATCTATAAGTTAGAGTAGGGTGGATGTATTATTTCTCTTCTTTTATATGTTTATAGGTATATACTATGCTAACATCTACCAGGGCCTTTATATGCCTAGCCATGCAATCCAACTGACTTGTGTCCCTGGGTATCATGGGTACTTAGTAGGAGGGGGTATATTAGTGAGGTAGCTTCTAGAGGTTATGTGGGGGTATGTTAAAGTTGGCATTACTGTCTGC
This sequence comes from Protopterus annectens, assembly GCF_019279795.1. Taxonomy (NCBI): domain Eukaryota; kingdom Metazoa; phylum Chordata; order Ceratodontiformes; family Protopteridae; genus Protopterus; species Protopterus annectens. The sequence goes on along the minus strand of NC_056731.1, from coordinate 108,028,147 downwards.
CTCTGTCTATCAGAGACATGGGGGACAGACATGGGGTGACTTTCCGCTTTCCCATCCATTGGTCAAGGTTACTTTTAAATAGGGTTAACGATGGATTCTGATTCACATAGATGGGGGAGCCTGTTCCAGAGCATGAGGATACTCTGAGACACATATCTGTCTCACTATCATGTCTTATTTATGTCACAAGCAAAATTTAAATCCTTAAATCTAGTGTTTATGATGCTGTTCATTTTGTAGATGTGCAAAAGGTTCATCAGACCTGGATCTGAGAATCCCTTGCATGCCAGGCACAGATCACCTCTCAGTAACCTGTAGGAGACAGAACATAGATATAGGGATTTTAAGACAATGCATATAGGAAAATGTGTTTATACCTTGGATTCTCTTGGTAAGGAACCTTTCTGGGAATTCCAGCTGTTGCATGTGTCTGGTCAGGTACATGCCAAAGGGCATTATACTCAATGCTGGGTCTGATAAGGACTGAATAAAGTGGCACTATGACTTCCTTGGAGCTGGACGACATGCCTTTACTTCTATGCTGGGTGACATAGAATAATTTTCTTACTACCTTGGTCACATTTTGGTCAAAGGCCAGATTACTGTCTATATATGCTCCCAGGTCATGGACTACCAGGTCAACTCTTATGGAAGTCTTATTGAGAGAGTAATTAGCCTGGGTGTCAGTTTTTCCAAAAGGTATTATAATACATTTCTTGGCTTTAAGTTTTAATCTGTGGCTTTGGCACCAGTCATTTGTTTGTGTTAAACCCACTTTTAAGATGTTTCTTTCATGGTGAGAATGTATAATAGCTGCCAATTTGCAGTCATCTGTGAACTTGATCAGCCCAAGGCCCTTGACTTTAGCCTTTCCCTCTGACAAGTAGATGCCAAATAAGAGTGGTCCCAGCATAGAATTCTGAGGTACCCCACCAGTGACTGGTCTCTTAATGGAAGTGGTATCACCAGTCTTGACTTCCTGGGTACTATCTGTGAGCCAGCTGGCAATACAACAAGTTATATAGGGGTTTATGCCTAGTTTGGTGTGTTTGTCAACTATTCCTGAATGGGGTTTTGTATCAAATGCCTTAGCCAGGTCCAGGTAGGTGGTATGCACCATTTTGCCCTCATCCACTGTCTTGGTGACTTTCTCAAAGAAGTCCACCAGGTTTAGTAGGTATGACCTTCCCCTGAAAAAGCCAAACTTGGTTGGGTCCAGTGTCTGAAGGTTGCCTATCTCTTTGTTGATCATTTCCATGATAATTCATTACATAGCTTTGCATATTAGACTAGTCAGACTAATAGGTCTGTAATTTCTGGGGACGGCTGATGGTCCACCCTTGTAAAGTGGGATAGCTATCGCAGTCCTCCATACTCATGGCACAAAGCCTGTTTTGAGTTATAGTTGAAAAGTGACTCAAGTGGTCCTAATATGTCATGTTTCAAGCTATTTAGGAGGCATCCAGGGGATACTATCAGAGCCCACTGAGGCTGTGTTTTTGGCCTTAGCAAACATCACCAGGACCTGTTCTCTGTTATTAGTTGGGGGGTATGCTAGCAGACATTTCATGGGTGAGGCAGGGGGCAGTGGGGAGTAAAGCTTGAGCTGAATTTGTCAGCCAGCAAATCTGTTGTGTCATTGTGCTCAGTGAAGGTTGCACCACTGATCACCAGTTCAGCACACTGATTTAGGACATAACTGTAGAAGGCTTTGTGGTTGTCTTTAGCCTGTGAGGCTATCCTGACCTCATAGGTTTATAGGTTCATAGGTTGGTACTAGGCTATTGGCTTTAGGCCTATACAAGCTTAGCCATAACAATTCCCTGGCTATTACTTCCCTGGTCCCCTGTCTAACAGGGCAATTGACGTGATCCCTGGGGTGAATTTCCTATCTCCCATCCAATTGTCAAGGTTCTTTTTGAAGAGGGCCAAAGAGGCACTCAGCTTCACATGTATGAGCAGTCTATTCCAGAGTATGGGGAGTCTCTGTGTCAGGAACCTATCCCTCCAGCATGTTTTGTTCATTGTGATGACCAGGTTTAGATCCCTGGAGCATGTGGCTCTGAGGGATTGGGATTTCTTTAAGTCTAGCATGTCCAACAGCTCTGGGTTTTACATGGCCTTGTGTGTTAAGCAGAGATCGCCTCTGAGCAGGCGATATGTGACAGAGTATAGCTGGAGTTTTTTTAAATGGTCAGCATAGGGCATCTGCTTTAGGCTTGTGATTCTTTTAGTGAGGTATTTCTGTGGCCTTTCCAGTTGTTGCTTTTGAGTCGGCTACTTTTACAGTGTGGGTTCTGTCAGTAAGCCAGCTGGCAACCCATCGAGTGACGTAGGGATTAATGCCCAGCTTAGTAAGTTTATCTATGATTCCAGAGTGGGGATGGTGTAGAAGGCCTTTGCGAGGTCCAGATAGGCTGTGTGGATTGCCTTGCCCTCATCCGCAGCTCTGGATACTGATTTGAAGAAGTCAATCAGGTTGAGGAGACAAGATCGGCCCTTTACAAAGCCAACCTGGGTGGGATCCAGTGTTTGAAGGTTGCCAATGTCTTTGTTTATAAGTTCCATGATAATGTGTTCCATGGCTTTGCAGATCAGGCTTGTCAGACTGATGGAATTATAGTTCCCGGGATCCAAGGTGGATCCCCCCTTGTGGAGTGGGATAACTGTCGGTGTGCGCCACTCATTGGGTATGAAGCCTGAGGTGAGGCTATGATTAAACATGACACTTAAGTGAGGTGCCAGTTTATTTTGTAGTTCATGTAGTACACAGTCTGGGATGTCGTCTCACCCCATGGATGCTGTATTCTTAGCTTTGGAGAGTGCGTTTTTTTACCTGTGTGGCCATGATTACTGGAATTTGACAATCTTTTGGCATTGAGCTGGACCCTTTAAGGGGTGAGAGGGGTGGTGAAGTTGGCACTGAATTGATCTGCCAGGATATTGGCAATATCCTCGGGATCAGTATATTTAATGTCATTTTGTTGTAGCTCAGAACAGATCTGAGCATTGCCATTAAGATTCTTGACATAACCATAGAATGCCTTGTGGTTGTCCTTGGAATCTTTGGCAATTTTATTTTCGTAACTAGCTTTGGAGGATTTTATGAGGGATCTCAGCTTCTTACTGAGGCTGGTAAGGGAGTATTTTGCATCCTGGGATTTTCCTCTTTTCTGCAACAGTTTCTTCCTTCTGTTGTATAGTTTGTTTATGGCAGAGGACCACCAGATTGGCTTCTTTTTTTTGGAGGAGAGCATCTTGGATCTATTTGGAATGGCATGATTCATGCATGAGTTGATGTGCTCATACAGTGCCTTAGTATAGGATTCAGCAGTCAAACTTTCAGTTCCCGTCTGCATGGATGTCATGAAGTTTGCCACTTCTGACTTCAGTAGCATAAAGTTAGCTTTGGAGAAGTTTTTTATGGAGGTTTCCCTACTGGGAGGTGGAGGTGGGATGTGGACATCAAGGGTGATTAGCTTATGGTCAGACCTGACCAACGAGGGGGTGACCACTGGCATGGAGCATCGATCTCCCATGTTGGTAATGACCAGGTCTAGGATATTTGAGCCCCTGGTGGGACTATGGATTAGTTGATCCAGGGCATTGGAATTTATGAATTCCAAGAACCATTGGGCTAAGGTGTTGGAGCCCAAGTAGTTTTCCCAATTAATGTCAGGGTAGTTGAAATCACTCAGTATTAGGGTGTTTGGTTGTAAGGCCTAATATAAGGTTTATGGATGTGGTGAGATAGGACATGCAGGTGGTTGGTGCAACAGAGCAAGATACAGTGAACAGTAAACAATGGAACAATGATGATCCGTTCTGGTGACCCCCAATGGGAGCAACAGAAAGAAAGAAAAAGAAGAAGATAAGTTTTACTATGTATAGTATATGTGAATATGTTTCTCCTCCTAGAAAGAGTAGCCTGAAGTCAGAAATCTGGTAATTTGCAAATTCTTAAAAAAAAACTGAGTCTTACCTTCTTTGTTGAAACCATTTAAAGAAAAACTACACCATAGAACTAAAAAAAAAAACTTTTTTTCACTCTATCTTTGTTTCCTGACCTATTTTAACACCTCAAAATTACTCTAAGTGCTTTATTTGTAATTTTAGCCTGTTTTCCACAACATGGCTACCAATGGGGCTTAATATTGTTCTCCCTCAACCATTTCTCTTTCCCATAATACTTTGTATGACTCATGCCAGACATAAAGAAGTAACTTGGAATTCTCATGCCATTGACATATAATGGGATTTTGGAGGGCCACTGTTATTTTCTTTGGCTTCTGTAAAAGGACTGCTGCTTTTTTGTCTCTAATCATCCTCATTTATGTTTGGCTCGGACCTTTTTTACACTACATTTTAGAAGTTATCCAGCTACAGCCAGAAAAGTTACTAAATTGCAGGCCTTTGTTCAGGGTTTTTTTTTTGTAGTCTAAGATGAATTGATGTTGCAAGGGTCTATCAGTGCAGTGACAGTTTTAACACTTCTGCAGTAGTGTGGGGGGAGGGGACGCTCAATTCCTCTTGAACTACAAAAGAAAACACTGAACAAAGGCCTGCAATTTAGTTTGTGAACCATGAATGGCTTTATTAGCTGACTGAACTTTATTGTACTGTCATGTACACACCATTCAGATTTAGGCCACTGAATTTTCAGGACTTAGAGAGGATAAGTTCATCATGCTTTTTTATATAGCATGCTCTTCAATGCCATTCAGGGGCATATGACACATTGTCAAAATTATCAAAAAACATTTGTTACCAGCTTTATTCAATGGTTCTATAGATATAAAATACAGTTTTGGTGTATGGTTTTGCAGTGTGAAAGTGAAACCTGTTGTTGACACAGATGCATGCAAAATGAAGGCATATATCAGGGCATTAGGGCCCCAAACTATCATCGGCCACTGCCCTAAAATATGAATAAATACCCTAGACAACAACTAGTGAAATGCAGTTCTATCTTTGTGTGGTCCTTATATTTTAAGAACAGATTCCATTTCTTCATTGTATCTGCATGTCTGTTTTTGTTTTATTTCATGCTTGATTGCTTAACTAGTATGGATGCTCAAAGATAACTGTAGAGGGAAGGGGTATTCATTTTGCTAGATATAGGGTGTTATTTAGTGTGACAGTGCTGTTTTAATGAATTGTGCTTATTGCACTCCAGTTGCTAGCATCTGATTGTTCCACATACTGCATGTGTTTCTGTATTAATGCATATAAGAAAATTCAGTAAAGATGAGATTTAGAACACAGTAGTAGAGCATTTGCCACAACACATAGGGTGCCCTGCTCCTAATTTAGCTTAGGTATGTAAACTCGGGGGAGATAAAGTAAACCTTCTTTGAACATTGCTATATAATATATTTTAGCAGGGAAATTATCAAGACCAATGCTTTTTAGAGCTTGATGATATTGGTCACTTCATAAACAAAATTCATTCCACAAAACAGTAACCTTGGTGAATCCCTTGAGTCATTTGCAAGGACTGGTAAGTCAAGGCTATACAAGAATATAGGTATTTATTGCACATTTAAGTATCCTTCATCATAAACCATTCAACATAATGGTGCCCTATTCCCAACACCAGATATAAGAAATGGACAGGCCCTCCTGAAGCTGGGTCTTGGCGGTAAGAAGTGTGAAGCTGTCTAGACTCTATAACATAATGCTACTTATGAATCACATCTGAGATAGGGAGACTGTTCATAGTATTTCATAAGTATTCTGTTTTGTTCTGTGGCTATCCTGTTATCTAGGACCATCTGAATTATTTCCTTAATGTCAGGAATAAACTGATTATTTTCATGGTTTATCTATAATGTACTTTGTGTATTGGTGTGACTGTTTTATAAAGGTTCCATTCATTTCATTGAGCACTCACAATTCTATATCCATTTGCTATGGGCATTTTATATCAAAGTGTCAACATTTTGAAAAATGCTGGTAGCTGGTTGTGTGAGATTGCATTAGAGCTGGGTGTGGGATTTTGCCCTTCCCCACTGTAATGCAATCTCAGAGTTGGTCTAGCTAATTAACAAGGGGTGTGGGGGCTGCTTTTACTATTTTTTTTATATTTTTGACATTCTGAGGTTGAATCTTGTGGGTTTGTGGTTTTACCATTTTGAAATGTATACTTAAATATTATGCCATTGACCACAGGTCTTAAGATGCCAGAATACATATTGTTCAGCGCACCACACAATCTATTACAGTGGGCAAGAGAACCTTCCTAATTGCTATTTTTAAAATCTTTTTCTTTTCAAAAACTTTTTATTTTATTTTAATAGCAAAGAACAGAGTAAAATAAAACAAACAAATGTTTACAAATGTCCACAGATGTGTAATATATCAATATAATGCAAATTAACAACAGTTAATATTTTTCAAGCAAGTATTTAAGTTGTAGCCATGACTTAAATGAATGATTAATATTAAAAGTTCTCATCCTAATTGCATGTAGCTCACTGCTATATACAATATTTGCCATATAAGTAATTCAGTACAAGAGGGAGTCGTTTTACTTTTCCAGTTCTTGGTTATTATTTTCCTAGATATTGCTAGTATAGACCAAAGAAGAGGCACTTGAGTCCTTGGAATTATTTCAGGGATCAGAGCACTAAATAAAATCAATGACTTGGAAATATTACATCGAATGCTTGAATAACATTATTAATTTCTTTCTAAACAGGGGAGATTACTTCACATTCATATACCATATGTATCCAGTCAGTTGTTACCTCAGAATCACATCTCCAGCATTTGATTCTGCTTGGTTTATACCTAATTGTAACCTTGTTAGGTGTAACAAATGCTCTGTACAAGAATTTCCAGGTAAAAATTTTCCAATATAAAGAGGATGTAGTTTTATTTCTATTGACTTTAATACTATTCTTTATCTTCATCAGTAAAATTTCCGTTATTGATTTTTGTGGAATAATTCCAAAAAGTATTGCCTAAGTATAAGAAGTCTAATCTAAAAATTCCATAAATATGTGATAAGTAAGACTTATTTTATATTGCTTTAATATTAATATTAATTAGGAATTCCAATATTTGTGGGTAAGGTTTCTTATCCAAGTTAAATATCTTACTTATTTTTGAGTTTACAAGATCTCTACATATTTGTAGTATTAACCAATTATTAGAACCATGATTGCATCTAGACATCAAGTTTTCAACAGTATGCATTTCAGTTCCATTTAAAAATTGATACCAATAAATTAAATTATTTAGTTGTTTTACAGCTATCATTCTGGGGAAATTGTTGCTAAGCATTCGTTTGTATATGCTATTGGAAAAATTGAAAAGATTAGGTCTTTAATACAATACTTAGAATATATATATATATATATATATATATATATATATATATATATATATATATATATATACTTTCAGAAGGAAGAACGAATATTAATTATACAGGGAATTTGACTAGAAGAAATGTTCCATTTAAACAATATTTTTTTAATATCCAGACAAAACTGTTAGGAACTATTTACTTATGACAGGTAGTAATATGATTGTAATTTTTAGAAAATGTTACCTGATATATTAGCTTCCATTTTGATTCATATGATGAATTTAACCACAATGCAATGATTTTACAATAGTTAATGTAGCATACAACTGAATATCAGGAAATCCTATTCCATCATTATCCCAACCTTTTGTGTGACAATTAAAAGAAATTATTTGGTTTATTGGGATGCCAAAGAAACTTAAATAGAATGTTATTAATCTTTTTCATTACTTTTAGTGGAGACAAGGTGAATAATTGTATAACAAACCGTATTTTAGGGAGAATTACCATCTTAATTCACATTAAACGTTCTTCCATAGCAAAGAAAAATGTATTCCATCTTGTGACTACACTTACAATTTTATCTATAACCTGTTGAAAATTGACTTGTATCATTTCCTTACTATTGGACATTATGATGATACCAAGATATTTAATTTGAGTTATTCCAATTGAAATCAGAATATTTTTATGTTTTTTTAATTTCTTATTGATTAATAATGTATTCATTATATTATGATCACATTTAAAGTTCAACATAGTTTCAAATTGCCTCATAGAACTAATTATATGTTCTAATTATTTTTCTGTATTTTTTATTGCAAGCAGAATGTCATCCCAAAGAGAAGAATCTTTAGTTCTAAATCATTTTCTATTTTTATACCATAAATATTTTTGTTTAATCTAATAAAGTTAGCAAAAGATTCTATTACTCGTGCAAAAAGTAGTAGAGATAGTGGGCAACCTTGTTTAACATGTTTTTGTAGTTTAAAGGAATTAGAAAGAAATGAACCCATTTTGACATTTGCATAAGAACTAATGTAGAACTTTGAAATTAATGCTATTAACTCAGCTGATAAGCTATATTAAGTGCTTTAAATAAATATGGCCAATTGACTGAGTCAAAAGCTTTGTCTAAATCAAGACTAATGACAGAAAGTTCTTTTTTATTTTTAGTTGCATAGTCTATTAGTGTATGTGTCCCCATTATATTATCTTGTGCCTGTCCATTCAAAATGAAACCTGTTTGATCATTGCTAATTAATTTTGGTATTAGTAAATTAATTCTAATTGATATCTTATGAGCATCTTATAGTCAACATTTAGGAGTGAAATGGGTCTATAAGAAGAACACTTTGTAGGCTCTTTGTCTTGCTTTAGAATAGGTGAGATGAGGGAATATTTTCATGGTGAGGGAACCTCTGAAGTAGTTTTTAAAGACTGCATTATCTGGCAATAGTTTGTATAGTTCATGAGTAAGACCATCTAAACCAGGGCCTTATTATTTTTTAACTTTTAACTTGATCTTTTTATTTCTTTTAAAGTGAAAAGTCTATCAATTTTATTTAATTGTTCATTTGTTAATTTATTATTTATATTTTCCTTTAGAAAGGTTTACAGTATCTGATCATTGACTAAGCTATTTGATTGTTTTATTTATATTTTCATAAGACATCTTAAAGCACTCAAGAATACCCTCAATATCTGTTTTCCTTTCTTTTCTGTTATTTATTTGTATTGCAATGTCTTTAATGTGAGTTTTTTTAAATATTTTGATAGCAGGTTTTAAAGTACCCTGTCTTAGTCAGAAATCACTGTATAACAAGTGTGACAGGATCAAATAGACTCGTAGTCTGAACTGACAGGGGAGTGGTAAGTTTCACACTATGAAAATAACTGAGCAAACAAGTTTCATAATCAGTGTTTGCTAAAGTAATGTGTATAAATGTGGGTATTTGGCCCACAAGTATACAGACCCATATTCACTAGCCACAGTAGAGAAGCATATTAATTAAAGAACATAATATTTATTAAAGAACTTCACAAAGGCAGACAGTCTAGGTGGGTTTCTAATAATGGAATCAGGAATCTTAGCTAAACAATTAAAGTCCTCAGCTATCAATATTTCATCAGCAGCAAAAGCTGTAAGTTTCTTAAGCAGAACTCATTTTCTTGGGACTAAGTCTTGGTGGAGTTAATGATTAATAAGAACAAGCTGAGGAGCCCTCAGGATACTATTAATGGCTGCCAACAAGCAACATATATTCTACAGGATTTGTTAGGTTTGCTTGTAATGGAAAAGGCCCATAGAGTGTCTCTGTAAGATGATAATCCCTTGTTTCCTGGACCATAAGAGGAAATGACCAGGGTTAAAACTCCGTATCACTAGTCCTTGATGCTCCTTTAAAGTCTCATGTGTTTCCTGCAGGCATAAAGGCTAGTGTTATGCTTTACTGAATCTAATACATTTTCCTTTAAAATAGGCTGTTTGGCTATCAAAATACCTTAGAACTAGTATATTCATACTTACCAATTTCCATTAATCAAAGGTGCTATTGGTTGACTGATGCACTTTATCAAATATCCTGATCACCGAGCACAGCTAGTAGGTTACTTCATGGGCCAAATGTAGTGGAGTAATACTGGAAGCAATAGGGGGAACAGTCAGCTTAATATATTCTATTTCCATTTCTTTATGGTAGTATAATCTCAGAGCTAGCTTATTTAATTAGTGGGGTACACAACAGTTTGCCTCCTCACAAATAGGACTTGTGCTGAGTTTATTCATTTTAATTTTCATTCTTTGTGTGAGTCTTGTTTTGGTATTTCCTGTTTATTTATTTTTTTGTTTTATTAACTGCAACTTTCAAGGTGCATGGTGACTCAATGAGCATTGTTTGCTCTGTAGGTGGCCACTGAAGTCAATGGTTTTCATATGGTGGGGAGTTAGTGTGGTCTTCTCTACACATAACTACTACCTAAGCAATTAACTATATACAGAATAAGATGTTCACAGGTACTGATTGTCTTAAACTTCCAAAGTGGTAGGGGTAGTTGACCTCAAAACCCAGAAATCAATCTGTCATCAGATTGCATGTCATCTGCAGCCATGAGAGGGCCTACAGTATCTTATACGTGGAGCAGGGGCCAAACATTACATCAGAATTTAATTGAACCAAACAGCAAAGTTACTAAATTAGTAGTCTAGGTCACAGAGTTATATCACATACCTATTTAAAATGCAAGCAACTTACTGCCTTCCTGAACAGTTCCATGGTGATTGACTACTTTGGCAATCACTTAAGGAAAATAGAAGAAGAAGAAGAGGTATTCAATCCTTGGATGAATATAACTAAAAAGTAAAAACTGTCAATACCTATGTTAGTGTATGATGGGTGGCCCAACAACAGCAACAGTCTTACTACAGGTATTGTACATTACCCTAAAATAGTTTGTTCAGTCCATGCTATGGGGTACCAAGCTGATTGCATGCATTACAGCTCATATGAGTGGTTAGAGAATCAATTTATAAATGAAAAGTACCAGCTGTTTGTATAATAATTGGTATGGAGTTGCTTATAGAGTAAAGCTGATTGAGCACTAAAAGCTCAATCCAACACTAAGAAAGAATTGGAGTGAGTGGGCTTTAAATTTTACAAGTTGTCTGCTTTATGTAAAAATACCAAAGTCTCTGGGCTCCCCATATCTTATTGTGTCATATAGAAATTGAGAAGGCAGTCATGGCACCCCTCTCCTTCTTTCTACATGACTTCAAAGGGATGTCAGGACCATGAGGCTATTGATAAGGATTGGTGGATACAGATGTGCTCACTTTCAACATATTTGACAACTACTGTCTCACAACATGCAGGGCAAGTATGTTGTACTTCCATACAGCCTTCTGGAATCTGCAGAACCTCAAGACAATCAAGAGGGAGATGTCCTAATACATTTAATTATCTTAAAGTGGACAATCTGCCTCTTCAATCAAATCCCCTGAGTTACTCCAGCTAAATCCTTTCCCCAGGCTCTACAATTAAAGTAAACACCCTGCTGCCATCAAGAACACTTTCCTCTCTGAAGTTGCACTGCAGAAAGTAGGTGGAGCTATCCAAGGAGGTTAGTTCATTATTCACTCATTGGAGGTTTTGTCCCAAGTAGTGACATGTAGTATATTAACAAGATAGTCTTCTATGACAGCCTGTTGGTCCAGCATGTGAACATGCTCTGTGCCACAGATGGATGAAGCCCTGACTATGACCCAGATGTCCCAGATTTGATTAGTGGTGTGAGTGCTGCAGGAGTTTGCCAAGGAGGATGGCAATGAATGTAGATAAACTGCCAGTTTGGCTATTCTCAGAGGAGGGATGGCAGCCCAGTCTGTTGCAAGGAAACTTAGCACTGGCTATGTAGACCAGCTATGTATCATACAGGGCCAAAGATGAGCACCGACTAAGCAATTCGCATGCTGTGAGATGGAGATACATTCATGCATGGAGAGCCGTTGGGGGGGGGTCTGACTGAATAAAACAGTAAAAGCAGAAATAAGTAATCTGCCACTTTAAAAATGCTCACTCTGTTTTGTAGCAATTGCAGATCTGGCTACACATACCTTGACAAGTACATTCTTGAGTTCCCATTTTGCTGCTACAAAGCACACACGTAAATTCCAGTGGAGATTTGGCTGCATACATCTCAGTAAGCACATCTCTGAGTTCCCATTTTGCTGCAACAAAGCATACACATGCTTTCCCCTTGAGATAAAGTGTGGGAGATTTGAGTTTTTGCTTGACAAGAGTGGATTTTAATGAAATGTAGGGAGCTTACAAGTGAAGATGCAGTGGCCATTTTATAGCAGTTCCCACCAAGATTAAACACGCACAAGACATTTTTGTAGATGTCATTCAATAAAGTGAATGAAAGTGCCTAACAGGTGTGTGAGTGTGTGTAGTTTAAGTGACCTGTTCAGAGTCAAATCCTGCACCTTAATTATGAAAGAACCTCAGTCCTCCAGACCAACTGCAAAACCATCTTTAACTCTTTCTTTTTTCTGTTTTTTTGTAAACCAATGAAAATGACAATCTGTCAATGTCAGTACATTGTTTTGTAGTTTGCTATACTGGCTTGTCTAGCAGTTTGTGCAGATGAGTAAGGCAATGAACTGTTGAATAAGTGCTTCCTGTAGTACATAGTTTGATTTCCTCAGCATTCACGTGTCCTCTGTGTGTCTGCTATGTTATTTTACCAGATAATACCCATAGGTTGTTCCTAGAAAGGAACACTTGTGGCCAGCGGGCTGTCACAGGTTGTTAGCAAATGCATTACACATTTGTCTTTTGAATTCCTGCACCCATTACATAGTTGCTAATTAGTACTTCACTATATACTATTTAAGGATGAATCCCAGCACATCTCTTGTAGCTTAATGGGTTTCCAGAAGCATTTTCAGTAAATGTGAGATTCAATTGAAGAGAATTTTTCTGTTTCTCATGCTAAGCCTTTTTTCAATGTGAGGGTGTTTTGTTTAGAAAACAGCTGTCAATGTTATTTCTGTAAAATTTGAAATAAAACTTTTAAATGAAATCCAAATCTCTGTGATAATTGTAAAAGTAAAGAAGAAAACAGTGTGTACATTGACAGGTTAGAAGAGTGTTTATGGTAACTGGTGAGAGCAATGGGGTGTTGGTATGACTGGCAGAGGCCTGATTTATTACCTTGTATAGGGTCCCATATATCTTGTATAGGGTCCCATATATATATTACCTTGTATAGGGACCCATATATCCACGATCCAGCTTTGCTGAAATACAGAAGTATTAACCATTTAAGCATCTCAGACCTGTACCGAGTGATAGCAGATGAGCTAGCTGTTCTCATGATAGAAAAATCACAGGGAATTCAAAAATATGATATAAATGTCCTAGAAGCATGTAAGCTCACCCCCCAAAAAAAACTGTCGTATACAGTAATATTTCTGATTTTTGTATGACTTATGGATTGTTAAACAAAAAGTGCTGCAATATTTATTTGCCTTTAATTGTTTTGCTTTATTCATTGCACTAATTAATGATTTAATTAATTAATTAATGCAGCTGGGTTGTATAATACAGTCTAAATGTGTTGTATTTTGGTACTGTAAGCATGTTGCACATTAATAATATATTTTTCCAGCACCTTCTTTAGAGCTTCCAGCAACTGGAAAAGGGGTTGCCATTTGTCAGGTCATAGAGTCTGCATTATTCGGAGAGGTGATGAGAAGTGTCTGTTCTTCGGCATCCCTTTTGTTCTCTTTATTTCATATTACTGTGATACAATCTTCTCTACAAGATCAGACTGGAATAGATGTCAGCATTTATTTAAAAACTATTACTCTGGCAGGTAATGAAGAGAACAAAATCTCCAACTTGATAATGAGCTGCTTCCTGTGTCAAGACTGCAGAGTCTGAATCTTTCCACCTTCATTTATTTATGTGACATTGAGCAAGTCACTTAACCAGACAGTGCTTTGAAGCAATTGGGAATTTGGACTAGGCTCCTTAATGATCTACAAGACTGCATGCCTAGTAACTATAAACCGTCGTCATTGTTTGCCAGCCATTCCCTAATACACAGTTGATCTAATTCAGGAAATCTTATGATAATACCACCAGCACACCAATTTTTAATTTAACCTAGGCAATTTATTCTTCAAGACCAATAGGAACTGCATTTCTAGTTGTAGCACCGAAATTCAAAATTGTTTGCCAGTAGCATTCTCTACATTAGTAATAGTTTTCTTTAATGTGGAATTATTCATATCACTTTTACTTCTGCAGAGACTGTGCATATTGACTTAACATATCATCTGATGTCAGTCTTCATTTATCCTTGACCTCTGGTACTCTGTTCTGATCCTCGGAACTGGCTTGGCCGTTATATAGCTCACGCAAGCCAACAACTCTCAAGATAAGTCTCAGATCTCGTTTGCTGCTCTTGTGACAAGATGCGTCAGCCAGATTCTCTCATCAGCTAAGTAAAATTTTCATAGTTTTTCATATTTTTCCATAGTTTATTCTCTAATTTGCCTGCTGTACTATTACCTAGATATTTATTTGTTCCTTTAGTTGAATTTCTTTCTACCCACTTCCACTGTTTATCCCTCTCCCCTACACTTTGGTGTTCTTCTCTACCATCGCTGGTAGTTCTTCCCTTGTCATTTACTAGTTTCTATCTCACCTTTCTTTCGACTGAGTGTGCTGTTTTTATCTTGCAGTATTCATTGTTGGTAGCACTTTCCCTGCCTTTTTTTGGTAGTTCTGGCTTACCATAGTTGGTATCTGTTCTTTTCTTCTGTGTGTGTGTGTGTGTGTGTGTGTGTGTGTGTGTGTGTGTGTGTGTGTATGTGCTTCCTTTTTAGTATGTCTGAGTGCTGTCTGTTGACAATTACTTTCCATACTCATCATGGCAGATAAATCCAAGGGGACAACTGGGTTTAAACAATGCCCAGGTTGTGGTAGGAAGATGCCCAACTCTGATGGGCATTCTTCTTGTGTGTACTGCTTGGGCCCAGCACATGTCCAGCAAGACTGTACAATTTGTCAAGTATTCAGTAACCAGGCCCTCACAGAAAGGAAAAACAAATTGATTTTAAAAGGTCTAATTAAGTTTTCTTTTAAGGAGGCTCTGTCCAAGTTTGAAACATCCTGACCTTCTTCTCCATCTTCTTCTTCTAAATCTGAACTTGAACAGAAAGGGGTCATTTGGTGCTGGTGTCCTCTTCAGCTCCAGCAGCCAAGAAGCACATAGTTTCTGCTCCAACACCTCCAGCAGAACCGAACTCTAAAACTAAGAAACTTACCTTACTGACTTCCTCAGCACCGTCGGCAGTAACTACCTCGGCACCACATGTCTTAGTGCCAGCCACCTCGGTAATGACAACTCTAGCTTCCCCATCAGTACCATCTCCACCTGTGACACTACCAGAAATTGTGGAAAAAATACCACCCCTAGTGCCAAAACTGAATATCATCACTGCACCCAGGACAAGATATTCTCTTTCAATTGACCCCTTTGTGGGACAGCTCCTATTTCCATTCCTAGACAGCCCAGACTCTCCCTCAGGTTTCTCTGTCCATTCCTCCAGAAGTCTGACTGAAGTTAATGTTGTGAGGTTGGTGGATCAGCTCCTAGTGGCTAGGGATATTTTTGTCTCTTCTCAGACCCCAAATCCCTTCTGGAGATGGGGCTTTCTCTCGCAGGACTCCACCAAACTTTCCTCCCCCAACCTCCTCAGAGGTGGTAGTGCTTATGACTCAGATTCCTCCAGTTCCCGCTGCTCCAGTGCCAACAGCCTTTACCCCTTCAGTTCCAGGGTCTGCCTTGAGTTCCTTGGTTTCATCAGAACAGATAGACTCCCAGGACTATAGCTCAAGTGCCAGATCGGAGGGTCTCGGATTGGCTCCAGTTTTTTATTCGGGGACATCCTTGACTCTCGGAGATTTGGCTGACATGGGTTTTTCCTCAGCTCCTGCTTCGGGAGTAGGTTTCTCAGAGTGGGGTGGGACCATGGTTCCGAGGTTATCCTTCTCGTGTCTGGGCTCCTATCCCTCTTCAGGGGACCTGCCTTCCAGGTTATGGAAAGGGCATTGGCCTCTGCAGAGTCTCAGCTGGCCCCTCCCTTATTGGAATATTATTCCGGGACTCCCTCTTGCCCAGATGTGCCACCAACCTCCACGCCCGTGCAGTGAGCACCAAAGCTGCAGGATACCCCTGTGCAGGGCTCCTCTTTTCTGAGTCCTACTCAGAGATTCCCACTGTGAAGATGCCCCAGAACAAGATATGTAAGAGGCAGAGGGGTGACTGGAAGCCCAAAGACCCTACATCTGAGGAGTTGGAGTACCTGCAAACGTTTGGTGCTCGCCCATCTACTTCTTGGGTGATCCCCTCCTGCTGACAATCTTACTAAATTGATCGCACAACAGGCTTGGAAGGCCCCTGACTCCATAGAGCCAATCTAAAGGAGACCAGACAAAATTCTTTCAACTCCAGAAGACCACCAGTATTGGGCTAAAGGGTTAGCAGGAGATGCCATTGCAAGAGAGTTCCACTGTTATCCCCCTAATCAAGAGTCCAGGGCAATGGAAAGATTCAGAAAGCAAGTGTATGCATCATCGACCTTCGCTTTAAGCTCCTTGAATTTTATAGCACACTTTACTAGGCTCCAGAGGGATCTGATCAAGGAGTTGTCAGATACCCTTGCAGGATCTGTGTCTGAGGAGGTCCAAGATAAAGTGGCCTCCCATCTGGCTACCCTGGAGTCTATTTCCAACTTGTGCATGAGGCTCATCGTGCATGCAGCTGAAGGAATGACTAGGGCAGCAGGTTCCAGCATTGCCATAAGGCGACACTCCTGGACGTGCTTACATGAGTTTGCACAGCCATTTAAGTCTTCTTTCGTCAATGCTCCTTGTGAAGGCTGCCAGCCTAGCTAGATAGAATTTTGTAGATAATTCTGTCATTTGTAAATATTAATATAAGCCACAGGCTTGTTCTCTTAAATGTAAGAAAATTGTGTTAAATGTTGAACGTCAAAAATGTAACAACAGTGCGCTCTGCTGGTAGAAAGCTGATAAGTCAATCATTGTGTGACTGATCTCAAACTCTGTCTAGACCAGCAGATTCTTTCTATTGTTTTGCAACCAGAGTTAATTGCTAGATTTTACATATATAATGTCATAATTGCTGTGGTTTTCAGACCAGATGCAAGATCAAAGATATGTTAAACTCTGAGTTTCTGTTAGCCTAGGAACCAGAGAAGAATGATGTAATCTAAAATGAGTCAGCAGTGATGTATTATCAATTTAAAAGACTGTCTCAGAGAGAGAGAGAGAGAGAGAGAGAGCATTTTGGATTTTGCATAAAGCTGACAACAACTCACTAGTACCCTGCTTTTGCTCTGTATGTAAATTTGTTTAGAACTGTGCTTGCTGTTCGGACTGCTAGAAAATAGTAATTTTAATCTAGCTGTTTTCTGTATTTATGTCAGAACTATTCTACAGTATTGTTTTAAGCATTTTCCTGTGAAGTCTGAAATTTTGACTAGCACTGTGTAGTAAGAAGTATTGTCTTAAATTTTTATTATTTATTATTAAATATTTTAAACCTTTCAACTGTGGCTGTTTTATGTAGGGATAATTTAAGCTCTATAGTACATTGCATGTATATAGTGATACTGTACAAAGCCATTCAAATAGTCTTGCTGCTCAGTCACACTTACTATTTGGATAATAATATTGCACAGTAATAATTGGACACCCTTTGGTAAGGGCCTTTTTAGTAGCTGATATTAGTGGCTGGTGGCAGCTGGTACTACATTTTAGACAGCAGGAATGGGTATAGATGGAGAACCTGTGCCAGCCTTCCCTAGGAGTGTTTGTATGTTTGTATATAACTCATATCTTAAAGTGTGTGTATGTGTGTGTGTCAGCTACTTGGGCAGGGGCACAAAACGTTGGTTAGACGGAGAGGGTGCTGGAGGTTTTAGCTTGACCACTAGGCTGAGATCTGTACCCTATAGCTGTGCCAGTGGGGATCTGGAGAGAAAGGGAGAAACCAGCCCCAGACTGACTGTGATCTCTGTGTGCTCTTAAGGGAAATTGTACTTTACTGTGTGTGTATTTGTTATCCTTCCCAATGTGGATGCCCCTTACTCGTGTTAGTGGTGAGGATCGAGGCTCCTTGATTACTGGGCCAGCGCACAGGCATCACAAACATAACAGTAAAATATGATAACTTCAGTAACAGTACTACATTTGTATAACCTGTAACATCTAAATAGTATTCAAGGAGATTTAAGTGAAATCAAATAGCATTTGTAAGATAATGTGTTATGTATTACATTTCTGACTTCTACAGTGTTACATTTGAATTGGAATGAGGGAATTAACCATTGTTTCTGTAGCAACTGCATTGAAATTCTGCATACAAGTGTTCTTTTAAAGCATCCTTAAATTGTTTAATATTTTCTTGCTTTTTATCATTAGTAAACAAGTGATTCCAGGTAGCTGGTGTTACTTTTGAGAAGGTCTTTTCACCCACTATAAAGCAGACATAGGCCACTTGCTTTAGAATTTCTGGGTTCATAACTGATCTCTTGTTCATAGATTCATCGGTACTTGATAGGCTATCGATCTATGAGTATCATGAGAACTTCAAGCCCAGCCTTACACAGGGTAGATTTTGCATACAAATAGCCCAGAAATGGGCCAAACAAGAATATTTTGGGACAGTTGCATGTTTTCCCAATCCATGAGAAAGAGTGGTGTTAATCCATGGGTGAATTAGGATTACCAAGCCATTCATCCAAATTACATTTAAATAGAGTAGAGAAGTGCAGTGCTTTATGTTGATTGGAAGACAGGTTCCCAGAAATAGTGTTCTATGCGATACAGGTGTATCCCTCTAACATGCTTTATTTATTTTCCCAAAAAATTGAGATCCCTTGAGTGCAGTGGCAAATTAAGTGTACCTTGAGACACAGGCTGTTTTCATCAGTGGCCCCTTGCACACATTTCAGGCCTATGTATAAATGCATATGTTCTTTGAGTCACCTTCCTGATTGTTTTAAATTTTATTTATAGTTTAATATAGCAACATTTGTTATAGTGTGTTTAAAGTTTGTAGCTTTGAACATTTCTCCCAATAAACAGTGAAACAAAATAAACCAATAATGACAAAAGTATCTATCTTAGAAGATTTCAACCATAATAGGCCACTCAGCTGCTGTTATTATAATTCACTAAAATTAGTTTTCTACAATTACAGACATTTAATTGACTCTATACATCACATCGGATTGTGATTAGAAATGACCATAGTGAAGAAGTCCATTTTGCTTTACATAAATTCACACAAGTCCTGCAAAGATAGGCTAGTGAATTTTTATCTTTATAAATTCAGCAGGGTAGGTTCTTTTTATCCCCAGGCATCCATCAATCCCAGCAACTAAAGCTACATTATTGGCTGCATCCTACTCAGATGCCTGTGTCAAAAAATTAATAACAAGAATAATTGCCAAAGTCACATATTTCAAATTTGTAGAAATGTCTACAGTAGCAAAAATATTCCATCTTAATTCACAGGCACACACACACACATACAAACACACACACACACACACACACACACACACACACACACACACACACACACACACACACACACACACACACACATACACTAGTTCTGCAAATCCCGATTAAAGACTGTTTGAAATGACCAGATAAGAGAATAAGGCACTCTCAGCCATGGAAAGCCACCCATCCCCACACCAGCAGCAGTTATAACCACTTTGTTGAATGTGTACACCTCTTATTGTTATAAAGAAATCAATTACATGCAGTTTCTTTATAGCTTTGGTTAAAATGTATGAAATTATATAGACATCACTAGCATCACACCATAAGACCTAGCCATGGGTAGCACAGTTTAACTAGAAGAATATTTATGACAGCATAAGAAATATTAACCACCTGAAAATACATGCTAAGTCAGTATGCACAATCTGTGTAAATGTAAAAGTCATCTACATAGCTCTACATTAAAGAGAACTATTATTGATGCAAAGCTGGCTGCTGGAAAACAACTTTGCATTTTAATGATTCATCCACAAATGCAGTGTCTGCTTCCCCTGAAGAATAATTTGCCTATGTCTTGAAGTATAAATTGCCTAAGTTGCATAAAAAATTTGATGTGCTGATAATATTGTCTTAACATTTCCTCAGCTGGCTCAGCTATACAATAGGGAATGGCTGGCAAATAACAAGAGGTTCATAGTTACTAGATGTGCAGATAAGAAAACCATTAAGGGGTGTAGCAACAGTTTCCAATTGCTGCAAAGCACTGTCTGATTGAATGACTTGCTCAATATCACACAGTAGGTAAATAAAGGAGGAAGATTCAAACCTTGCACCATTGTCACAGGTTGCAGCTCATTAGCTAGTTGGAGCTTTAGTCCTCTGCACTAACTCCCAGAGTAACAATTTTTAACTAAATGGCAGAAATCATTTACAGTTTGATATTGTAGAGAAGACTGTTTCACAGTAATATGCAACAATGACTACATATTTATTTTATTTATTTATTTATTTTACATTTGTTGACCGGGCTAGTCTAACTGGATACATGTCCATTTTCAGTAGAGGCCCGAGGAGAAAAGCTCCAGAAAAACATTTATACAAAATAAAGATTATAATTGGTGTTGAAGATAAGATGGCACTGCCTATTACTCTAAATAATGCAGACTATATGATCTGACAAATGTCAACCCACTTGTAGCTGCTGGAGGCTGTAATGAAGGTACTGCAACGCTATATTATTAAAATGCAACATGTTTAGGATGCTAAAATGCAACATATTTAAACTATATATATTACACAATCTTGGCCTGTTAATGAAACTAATTAATTAATTCTTTAGTGCAGTGAATAAATCAAAACAATTAAAGGCAATATGAATACTTCAGTAGCTTTTGTTCAACAACCCACAAATAATACAAAAAATAAGAAGTATTACTGCATGTAACATATAGCTTTTCCTTGGGGGGGGGGGGGTACCTGCTTGCAGGATGCCTACTTCTCAGTTTTGCCCTCCCTATGTCTTCTATCATGAAGAGTAGCTCAACCCTCTAGCATCACTCAGTACACGTCTGACAAATGAATTGATATTAATGCTGTATTGTTACAGCATATACCTCCAGAATCAACAGATCTAGATAATGAACAGAGGACCCCTATACACAGGAATGAATCAGGTCCGCGACAGCCATACTAATATCTCACTACTTGTCCATCTCTCCTAAATTAATATAAGCACTGCTCAAACCAGTCAGTGTTCATACTGCTTTCATCATTACTTTTATAATTATCACAGAGACACAGATTTCATTTAAAACTATTATTTCCAATGTTACAGAAAAACATTGACAGCCATTTCGTAAAATAAATAAATAAATAAATAAATAAATAAATAAATAAATAAAAACACTCTCGTCTGAAAAGAGACAGTATGAGAAACAGTAAATTTCTCTTCCCTTGAAACTCACATTTGGTAAAGATGTATCTGGTAACCCACGAAACTACAAGATTCATGCCACAATTCATACTTAGGCATATCATGAAATACTAATTATTAGCTACATGAAGGGTGCAGGAATTCAAAAGACAAATGTGCACCCCATTTGTTAACAGCCAGAGACATCCCAATGAACACATGCCCTTTTCAGGAACACCCCAAGAGTACTGTCTGGTAAAGTCAGAGTCACATAGAAAATAAATGAAAGCTGAGGGAATCAAACCCTGTGCTACAAGAAGAAGCTCTTTAACACTTCATAATTTACTCATGTGCACTAAGTGCTAGACAAACTGTTGGAGCCCAAACACAGTGAGTTTTACACCTGTGTGCCTGCAAAAAAAGCTAAATTAAAAAGTATTTATAGTTAAAATAGTAGCATTAAATTTGTAGACTTCATGCTGTCTGATGTATTCATATCTAAATAATACACACACTGTCGACATTCAACAGAACAAGGAAACCAAGGATCACACCCTAAGAACATAACTCATATGATGATGCTCCTGTTCACTACAATACATTTCCTTTCTTTACACCATCATTACACTGGTTTACAGGCAGTTACCAGGCTTGCAGTCCAGAGGACCATTGAGGAGCCTAGCCCAAACTTCTATTTGCCCTAAGGCACTGTCTGATTAAATGACTTCCTCAAGGACAGGTCATAAATATGAGGCAAAATCAAAGACTTTCTGCAAAACTGGAGACAGGTAAGAGCAGACTACTCTAAATCACTTTAAAAATTTAACAACATGTTGTGCATCAAAATGCGTTTTGTGAACCAGAAAAACTATGAAACTCTAATAGCTGACATCAATTGACTGCATAATTCTCAATGATTTACAAAAAATATATTAATGTAGGTCTGGTAGCTGGGGAGAGGATTAAGGTTTCATGCCCTGCAGTTAAGGGTATATGGTTTGATTCTACCTTGTGAGCAAGACACTCATCCAGCCAGTGCTTTCTACCTGGGGCATTTTACACACTCAGCAGAGATCCAAGTAAAATACAGAATAACGAAAAGACAATTCTGTGCCATATGAAGTAAATTCAAGTACTGAGCCAATTAAAATGCAAAATTAAAGCCTTTCTGTATGCCCCTTAGAGAAGAATTTCACTCACAGAGGATCCAAGTAAATTCAAAAAACACATTGGGGGGTAGTAATCTAGAATGCCCTGTTCTTGTGCATTAAAGTACTAGCTATGAAGAATGTTCTGGAGAAAAGAATACTATTATTGGCTGTACCTGTTGGAGGAGGGGTGGAACTTGCTGAAAGAGAGAGAACAGCAGGAAAAAGAGAGATATTTTTAATTGTTTTGTTTTATTTTTTAATGTTTGCAGTGTTCGCTATTGTTTCTGTTGGCTGGACATAGGCCGTCCCACCCCCACAACCCCCAAAACATATATATATATATCAACACCAAGATTGCCATACCTTGGAGAAAAGGGAATATTCCAAGAAATGCCAATCTTGGACTTACTACACGTAAGTCAGCATTTTTGGACATTCAGTTTACATATTCTGGAATTCAGCTTTATGAGTCTCAGCATTTTGAAATGATTACCAGTAAAATGTTTGGTAGATAGCAAGAAAACATATGTGTGTGTTGGGGCTGATAAGGGGTGTCTCCCTCTTTAACTGATTACTTGGTTCAACCTACCCTCCTCTTCTCAGTAATCAAGTTCCTTTACTTAATAACAACTTACCTTGTCCTTCTATACTATTACTTACATCTTCAGAATCTCATTAAGGAGACTACTTTTACTAATATATTGTATAATTTCAGCTCCTACTTTTTCTTTATGACTACTTGTATACTAATATATTGTATAATTCAGCTGCCATCTTTTTCTTTATGATGTATTGCAATTACATTTTGCATTGTACTAATTGTATCTGTATATTTTGCACTATGTTATGAACGAATGACCTCTTTGATTATTCTCTGTACTGCACCTGCAATGTTCATTGTATACATTAATTTTTGTATATGTGATTTTGTTTGTTTCCTCGGAGCTTTTCTCCCCGGGCCTCTACTGAAAATGGACATATATCCAGTTAGACTAGCCCGGCCAACAAATGTAAAATAAATAAATAAAAAATAAAATAATATAGGCCATGCCCTACATAATGAGTTAATGTGAATTCATCTATAACCTTACATATGCCATGGAAAATTTGATCAACCTCTTAGTGAATTGCAACAAATGTTGTGGGAGCAGTATCTTACAAAAGTGCAATCCTGGTGAAGGACCTGAAACGGGACCAGTCTGGAGGCATACCTCTCAATTGGCTAGGATTTTGTAAAATGTTCCATATATGGGCTCATATTTTTCCCCCGCCCCTCACAAAATGTTTGATTTTCAGGTAAAACAGTGAGGATTACAGTTAGTCAAAAATGCCCGATATTAGAGTTTCTTACTTTTTTATTGTTCAGAAAATGCATGTTGCTGCAAAATCCGTTGTTCAATTAAACTTTTAAATGACTTAAAGTAATATTTAAAAACAGTTCCTGATTTTGGGCCTTTGTTACCCCGTTATTTTGGCTTTGTTCAGCTTGGGGCAGGGAAGAGAAGACAGCAATTTATGGTAGGTGTCAAATAGAAAATTAGATAACTAATACAGGAGTAGATTAAAAGAAATTTCAGTGCTAATGTTATTCTCAGCACTGGACTACACCATTGAATTTTTCTCTACTGATTGGAGTGTCCCTCTTTTAAAACAAGCTGCAACTTTGCAGTAGATATGTTTATTTATGATTTTGTTGAGTGGGTTAATCCCACTAGGCCAATGGCCTATTTTCAGGGAAGACCAGAGGTGGTAATCATGCTGACTAGTGGAAATTTGGCCAGGGCATTGGGAAACTTTCCCAACTCTTTGAAGAGAGGAAGTGACACACTCTCTGGAGCTGCTAGGTGGTGCTGGAGGGCTGCTAAAGCAGTTCCAGGAATTCCAAGATAGAGGAAGGTGCATTAGAGATAGAGAGAGAAGCAGGATAAAACTTACTGAAGGAAGTAGAAGTAGATGAAATACGTTTTACAGATTTGTAAATTGGAGGATTGGAGACACAAATGCTGGTATATTTCTTGAACCAGGCAGAATGAAAGGAAGAGAAGGAAGCATGATGGAGTGACATGGTGGAGACAGTATTACAGGAGGAAGAAACTGAGAGGTTGGAAACACAAGCAACAGGTGGTGAAGAGAAAACAATGGAGGTATTCTCAGTTGCTGGAGTAGCCATTTTTCAGGGTTACCGCTGCAACAGGGTTTTTTGTTAAAAGAATGAAGTTATGCAGATGGAGCAAGAATGGAAGAAGAAACTGAGAGGGAATAAAGATTTGCAGTTTCTTAGCCACAAAGAAGATGACCAGGGGTATGAGTACAAAGTAAAAAGTAAAAAAGTAAAAATGGTGGCAGTGTGAGCAGGTATGACATTGTGGATACTATTATTTGACACTAAAGATATAAGATCATTAATTCATTTAGGAACTGCACGTTTGTGAAGTGACATTTGAAAGCTTTAAGTTGCAAGGAAAATTAATGACTGAAACTGAAAAATAAAATACTATAACACCATGGAAATACTATTTCAGAGCTTGGGACTATGACTACAAAAGAAAATAAATGTGCAGTTTAGGATTTCAAATATGGAGAAGCACAAGTTAAAACTTTTTTTTTCACTGTGTAGTAAAGTACATGAAGTTAAAAAAAGTATATGTGATGAAAGAAGTGTATGGACTGTGGATTGTGAAGTGTGGATAACAAAGGATGTTAAGGATGGGGAAAGTCAACATATTTCAGATAGAATAATTATGAATGATAAGAGAAGATTTGTTAGGTACTGGGGCCAATGTAAATCATATTTCTGTGTGGATAAAAAATATTTAGTACAAGAATGTAAGAAATGAAAGTATGGCCAATCTCAGGGAGGAGGGCATGCAGCAAAAAACTGTAGTCCAGTTTGTAGAAAATGTGAAGAATTTGGGCACGTCAGGAATGACTTTCCCATATTATAAAAGGAAAGAGTAAATGAAGAGGAAAGCTCAAAAGAAAGACAAACAGTGAAAAATATTTCTACAAAAAATGCTATAAGCGAAGGGGACAAGAGGGACGGCGATACTGAAGAAAAAATAAATAATTAAGCACTAAATAGAGAAGAAAACTGCTCAAAGTGAGATTATTAATACAAAGTAAGAGAACAGTTTTGCAATTTTAGAAAGTGAAGAGAATGAAGAGGAAGAAATGGAGACAGAAAAAGAACAAGAATCATTTACTGAAAATCAATTGGTGGAAGTGTAAAGTCACTTGCACTGAGACCAGGTCTTTTGGAATCTGGCCACCAGTGTAAGCCTATTAATAGATAAGCCTTACACCAAAGTAAGTCACTTACACTGACGGCAAGTATTTTGAATCGGGGCGGATTTGTGCCAGAGTAAGTCACTTACAGTGAAAGTAACACTTTTGGAATCTGACCCCTGAATGTAATACACTTACAAAAAGGAAAAGGAATGACATAGCAATTTTTAGCTTTGAAAGTAAATAGCATTAAAAATTATATTAGTGATATAATGGTAATAGAATAGAGCAAAGAAATATAAATGGATTTTTTACTTACTGGATATAAGACATAACAAAGAAGAAGAAAATATGAGTAGTATGGGCAGGGAGCAAATTATTTGGTCAGTGAGATATGACCCAAGTTTTGGAATAGGAATTCTTTAAAAAAATGACGAAATACGAATTTTAGATTTAACGATAGTGAAGAATTAAGAATTTTAGGTTTAATGATAGTAGTCCCAGGAAGGGTAGTGATATGTGATATGAGAATAAGTCAAAATATATAAGATTAATAGTGTTTTATGTGTATATTAATATGATGGAAAGAAAACAGCTGTTTGAAGAAATAAAAAATGTGTTAGCAAATACATCAGTAATGATGGTAGGAGATTTAAACTTTTGCCTGGGGAAAGAAAAGGAAAAAAATAACACAGGATATTAAGATGTTAAGGGAATTAAAAAACTGTGAATGTTTAAAAGTAGGAAAGAATACAGAATGGACATGTGAAAGGGGAATTTTTTAAGACTGAAATTGAGTAGTTTACTCTAAAGACATCAAGGAAATAACAGTGGGTGTACAGCTACCAGATTTTTCAGAACATAGAGCAATATGAGCTAGAATAGGGGAAAACAGTGAAATAATAAAGGAGGGAAAGGGATAAAGAGATTAACTTCAGAGTTTAAAAAGCAGGAAGAAATAAGAGGGGAAGAAATATTATGAAAAGATCATATGACAATGACATCCTTTAATAACAATTAAATACAGTGGTGAGTAGTATATAGGCAGAGGTATAAAATATATTTAGAAGTGTAAATATAATAAAAAGAAATAAGATGACGTATACAGATATTTCACAGAATTATAAGAGAACAAGGAAGTGAAAATGAGGCAAACAGATTTATGAAATGGATAGAGAAAAAGTAACAATTATGTTAATACATAGCAAAGATTTTGTTCTGAAAGGAAAGAAAAAGGAGGTTTCCCCTCATTTAGGAAAATAAGTGAAAATGAAATAAGGAAGGATGCACTGATGCTACCTTAGATGGCAAAGGATACATAAAATGTAAACAAGAATATATTATTGAGGTGGTAGAGAATTTTTGTAGAGAAAATGAATGAAAAACATAAATGAATAACAAGACGAATGTAAAAAGTAAAGACTTTTTTAGAAAAAGGTATAACACTAGAAGAAAGAGAGAAGGTGGTAAAAGGTGGTAATAATGAATCAGGAGCAGGATTGGATGGTATGAGCTTTTAAAAACACATGCAAAATGAATGAAAAAGGAAGGTATAATGGAAGAAGACATATATGGTGCAGTGATAACGTGTATATGAAAAACTGATTATGAAATATTTATGAAAATGTTACAAAAAGGATAGAGAAAGTACTCTGAAGATGCCCAGAAGTGATTCAGGGTGAAAGCGCTTAGTACTTCTATGTTTTAGAACTTTGTATTTCATTCGTTTTTTCTATTGGATTATTTTGGAGTGTGGTGAATAAAATTTGTTCTGGCGACCTCAGAAGAGCCTTTTCTACATGTTTTACTGGTTTACATAGTTCGTGGTTACTAGGATAGAGAAAGTATTGGAAGAAGTAGGAGACTGGATCTATGCTATAAAAGGACGACATGTGAAATAAATGTTAATCATCCTGAAAGAAGTAGTAGAGATAATATTAAAAGAAAATAAAGAAATAAGACTGTTAGCATGTGACATAGCTAAAGCCTTTGATAAAGTGAGTCATGAAGCACTGTGGCAACTATTAGAGGCATGTGGAAAAGGAGAAAAATATTAATTAATAAAAAATGTTATGAAAATTCATGGTTGCAAGTTACAATAAATGAATGGGAAAAAAGTAAGAATTAAGATAGGAGTAAAACAGGGATGCCTGAGGAGTATGTGCTTATTTGTATTAGCAATGAATGAAGTGGTACAGACATATATGCATGAAATGAGGGAGGCAAGATGAGAAATAGAAGGAAACATTATATTAGTATTCTGTATGACATATGCAGATGATTTAGTTCTAATAAAATAGGGGGGTGAGTTTGTAATAAGAATCAAAAAGCTGTTCAAAAAATGGTCTGTAGTTAAAAAATAAAGTACAAGGGATTTGGTGAGATAAAAAGATGGAATCAATTTTACAAGAAAAGAAATAATGATTTTGGGAGTGACATTTGTTGATTATGAAAGTGTAATAAGTCAATGGAGAGAGAGGCTGAAACAAATAAAAAAACATGTTTAGCTTGGTGGTAATCTTTTTATTTATCATTTCAGAAAAAGACAAATATATCAAATAATTAGCAATTAAGAAAATAGTACATGTAAGTGGGAATAAGATATATTTCTCACTAAATTGAGAAAGGAGTTATTAGAGATTTCTTTAGCTTCAGTTGGGACTCTAAGCTGATCCTAGTAAGGAGAAGGATAGTTTATAATAAAAAAGAAGCAGGTGGTTTGAATTAAAAATAATCCAGTGGGTGTGTTTAGCATCTCTGTATTTATTTTAGGTTACTAGAAAGGTGAAAGAAAGATAAAAAGAAATGATAGATAAGAAGTTATATGAAAATATTAACATGTATGGGAAGAAAAAGGGATAGGATGGAATTAAAAAAAATATGAAAATAAAATGAAATTTTGTAAGTTAAAAGTGAGGTTGATGGGAAAAGAAAAAAAATGTTTTTTATAAAAAATGGTGTACCTATGGAAGGAATTAAAGAAGATAAAAAAGGCAAAAAAAGAAAGAAAATGTTTGAAATGTTTTATAAAGGAGAGATTTTTTTGTGCAGAAATTTATTAGACAAGTTACCATTGAAAGGCAATATGAAAGTTAGGGTGATGGAGAAAAGATGAAGTGTTGAAAGCAGTAAAGATGAAACAACAAAACATTATTTTTTGAACTACAAAAAGAATAAAAATGTTAGTAAAAGTTTAAAAATTAATATAGATGGGAATGATTTAAATGTGTATATATGAATATTGTATTACCTGGGAAGTATGATAAAGTAAAGAAATATGATACTGATAAATGGGAAAAGTACTGTTTGCGACAATATGGGTATTATGGGAAAAATATGTCAGAATTTGTTATATAACAAGAAATAAGAAGAGGATGATATATTAGCTGAAATAAAAAGATGGTTGTGGAAGAAAAGGTGGAGATAAAGGGTAAAAAAAAAGAATGAAAGAAATAGAACTGTTTATTTAAGTCTGTTGTGTTGTTGACTTGTAAATAATTTTAACTATGAATGTAAAAACCTGAGATTGTAAATATTTTATTTAAAATTTTTTAATCATATAACATGGATATAAATGATAATAAAACAACCTTGTGGCCTAATGGATAAGGTGTCTGACTTCGGATCAGAAGATTGTAGGTTCCAGTCCTACCATGGTCATAATGCCAGTCAGCTAATAATTCAAGGGGTTGGGAGGGTGGCCTAATGGTTAAGGTGTTTGCCTTACAACCACAAGGTGCAGGGTTTGAGTCTCACAAGGGATAATTGGCTAGGCTTACAAGGGCAGTTAGCCTAGTACTAACCTATGAGCCCTACTCTTTTTTTCAATAAGTGCCATAGGATCTTTTACATCTACCTCAAATACCAACAACTCAGTCAGATGGGAACCTGGTTTAATGCTTCATTCAAAAAGACTACACACTCAGGAGTGGAGCATCCTCCTTATGTTGCACTGCAGTATCCATAGTGGAAATTTAGTCCAAGTACCTCAGTGAGAATATAATCCATAGCCTCCTGATCTTCCAGCACCAAAGACAAGTGTGTTACCTGTTGAGCTACTGATACTGTGATATGAATTACATTCTTACCCATCCCCTTCTAAAACAAAATGCATAGTCTTCACTGTAAAAGATAGACTCCAGTGCATACTAATGCCTGATTTAAGTGGTGCAATAGTGACTCTGACTGCCCCAAGGATAAGGACAATCCTAGATAAAGAAACATTTTCAAGTCCTATAAGTCCCCCATGTAACCTTCTCTCACAAGCTGATCTTCTATGAGCTTCACTCTCGCTTATTAAGGAACTCACCCTGAGTCATGCTCTGTGCAGTGTGCTTTGCCAGTCCTTACTCCTCCTCAGGCCCACCTAACTTCTGTGGACTCCATATTTCTAGCTACAGCTGCACTGACCACTGGATGTGTATCCTAAGTAAAATGGCAGTGTCACTTAGAAATTAAACTTAGTAAGTAAATACTCTTATGGTTTCAACATGCTGTGTGTGGTATGCCAAAATTATACCTATTGTTTGAGCTCTCTCTCCCTCTCTCTCTCTCTCTCTCTTTCCCATACTTATTTAAGGTTGAGTTATTAGATCCTTTTCAAATCCTGGCTCAGGTTTCGAGGTATACCTTTCCTGACT
Organism: Protopterus annectens; assembly: GCF_019279795.1. Lineage (NCBI taxonomy): Eukaryota > Metazoa > Chordata > Ceratodontiformes > Protopteridae > Protopterus > Protopterus annectens. The sequence goes on along the minus strand of NC_056731.1, from coordinate 107,997,788 downwards.
GTTACATGGCTAATAAAAACAGCAAAGCAGTACTTGCTTCAAATAGTTTTTGCATTCCTAGGTTACAAAGCCCTAAAAATCAATGAGAAAATCCACAAAAGGCAGCAACCACAGATCAGGAATTATTAATACAAATGACCTTTTAATGAGAACAGCATAAGAAGATCTTAAGTGCTTTAAGAGCACGTCCATTCTCATAAAGCACTCTAACAAGCTCATATAATACAAGTAAATTGGTTTCCCTTAGTGGATAATTATCATAATATTTCAATGAAAACATTCACATAAGCATTTTAAAGACACATAGTCCTTAAAAGTAATAGACACTGTTTCTAATAAACATTTCATATACTAACATCTGAAAATGCTAAAATGGTTTAATGAAAAACAATTCAACTCATTTGGTTTTAATGAATTAAGCTTGCCCACTGAAAAACCTTCTCTTTTTTCTAACAAAAAATCTGCTAATGCAGATAACCGCATTAATTCTCTGTCTGTAAGGGGAGACACAGTTTGTGATATAATGGTGTGGGTTAAATTTGATTACTACCAGTACGATGACACTTGACTGCCCTGGTGAATGGATGAGTAACATCTTGCACTAGTAGACACAGCAGCACTAACACTAAGGCACTGTTGTTATAATAAGAATTCTAAGTAAATGGTTGTGCTGCCCACTACTTCCTTTCTTAGTCTGACCTTTGTGTATTAGAAGAGTAGGTGGACATTTGTAAACAAAATCATTGTGATAATTACTGTTGCCTTTTGATGGCTGTCATAGCTTCCTGTCATTTAGCGTGCAATGACGTTAAAAAACATCACCACTGCACCAGTCAGCTTTATTATCTAGTTCATAAATAAATTAATAAGTAAATGCATGAATATGTATGTCTGTTACATTTCTAGTAAATAAATACATAAATAAAGGGTCTATATTAGAACATCGAATGTTCTAATATCGAACCCTATTTAGTGAACGCTGAAAATAGCAAAGCTGCAGAAAACCGAATTTTTTCCCAGGAAAAGAATTTGGTTGTCCATTTCTGTCGCTTCGCTATTTTCAGCACTGTGGTGGAACGTTACGGGTCGGGTTCAGGTAAGTGTGCGATTGTGTGGACGTGTGGGTTAGGGTAGGGTAGGTGAGTTAGGGTTAGGGCGCGGGTGAGGTGAGTGTGCGATAGTGACGGACCTTAGGGTTAAGGTTTGGGTTAAGGTAAGTGGATAGTTAGTGGTGTATGTACAGTTTAGTGTAGGGTTAGATGCAAGATTTTAGGTGTATGTGTGTGGATCACTGTTTGTTTGGTGTGCTTGTGTTGTGTGTATGTGTTTCAGAACAGCAATTTTTTTCCTAGGGAAAAAATTTGCTGTTCTGAATGTTCGATGTTGTCAGCGTTCGCTGAATTGGGTTCGATATTAGAACATTCGAAGTTCTGACACTTCGATGTTCTAATATAGACCCTATATAAATGCATGAATATGTATGTTACATTTCCAGTAGACATTGCTTTAATCTGGGGAACTAAACATAGCATTTTTTTAAATGAAAATGAAACAATTGAACTGACATGAATTGAACATTTCCTGATTATCACATTAACTATGTACATACAAACTAGAAAAGTGAATTACTTTTTACTGTTTTAATTTATACCTGTTTTGACTATCTGCTTAAATATTCCCATTACAGTTTTCTGAACAAAGTACAACAGTGTGAGCACATTCACTAAACAGATGTGTAAACAATAGAATCACTGTTTAAGGAAACCATATGTATATCCATACTATGACCAGTTCTTGCTTTTTAACAATAAATATTTTTATAATAGAAGGAAAATGTATACAGATCCAGGCAATTACACAACCATGTCTAACCAACCTGATATGCAAAGCCATGGAAAGACTTATGGAACTAACCAATAAGAGGATAGAAAACCTCCAAACACTGGATCCATCTCAGTATGGATTTGTCAAGGGCAGGTCATGCTTACTCAACCTGGTGAACTTTTTTTGAAAAGGTAACCAAAGCAATGGATAAAGATAAAATTGTACACATCGCATACCTTGTCCTAGCAGAAGCTTTTGACACAATCCCCAACTCAGGCTTAGTAGAAAAGCTAAATAAATAGGGGAAGTTATCTCCACAAAGAGACTAGTCATCACTAGTGTTCCCCAGGGATCTGTGCTGGGACCTCTCCTGTTTGGTATGTACTTCTCTAAAGTAAAGGCCAATACCTAAGGTCTGTAGCTCACAAGCTAGAAGCAGTCGTTGACTCCACAAATGACTTAGCCATACTGTTGGAAGGTTTGTTCAAAATAAATAACTGGTGCCAAACTCATGGACTAGAACTAAATGCCAAAAAATTAGTTATTGTATCCTTTGGAAAGCCATCTACCCTGGGGTACTACGACATTGACAATATGCCCAAGGAATTTGGGAACTCATGTGGACAATGACCTAACTTTCAACCAACATGTCCACTGTCATAAGAAAGTCATTCTATACTGCATAGCTAGCTTATAAACAAATGGTTGTCATTGCCCCCTTTACTCAGCCTTCATTAAGCTAATAATTAAGTATAATGCTCTCTGTGGCATGTATCTGTCCGGACACATGCAACAACTGGAATGTTCACACAAATATCTCATTAAAAAGATACAAGGCCTAAACAGTATGTCCTACATGGACTGACTTAATGCCCTGTCACTATACTTAGTATCCCATACAGACTGCTAAGGGGTGATCTGTGTCTGAAATACAAGGCATCCTTCAACCCAATACTGATGGATTTACTACACATCAACAAGTCAAATGGCATCAGAAATACTCAGTCCAGGGATTTAAACGTCTTCTGCAACATCAATAGAATGGTCCGGTGGGACAGGAATATCTTGCAGAGAATACCACTGATCTGGTACTCCCCATACATGTAAAACAAATCTCATGACTGTCCATATTCAAACGCAATTTGGATCTACGGATGGAGAAAGAAAAATTACCCCAGGGCTCTCCCCGTACTACTAATGGACAAAGGTATCTCCTAAGCACTTTGTTCCATATGTGGGTCCCTTCAAAATATCTGTGGTATGATCTTAGTTATTTTCTTCAGGGATAATAATTGATTATTGACCATGGGATGGGTAAGGTCAATCTAACAACCAATGGGATAGGTTAATTTGAGCATCAAAAAGGAAATTGACATGTTTAAAAATGTCCCACAAGGGCAGTTAGCCTACTATTTAACGATGAAGCAATGAACCATAGCTGTGTATTTTTAGGATGGTGTCTGAATCTGTTGGATATGCTGATGTTTTTCATAACATCCTAGGTTGTGTTACACCATCCTTTTTAAGAGATATCATTCATTATTACCCATTTTCTAACCAAATACTATTTGGTTATCAATGAAAAGACCATCAGTATCACTAAACCTAGTATGGGATTTTCATATTTAATTTTTAGTATGTGAGCCATCCAAGGTGGCTGCATATCAGTTATTACTTGAGTAATCGGAATATTTCATCCCAAATAATTTTAATAACTGAGTAATCTGAATATGTCATCCCAAATCATTTTAATAACTGAGTAATGTGAATATTTCATCCCAAATCATGTAACTGGTTTATAGATCAACAGTATGTACTGTGCAGATCTGTAACCAATAAAATATAGTGTAGCATTATACAAACAACCAAAACCGCATTATTGATTGATTGATTCATTGACTGATTGATTTCAAACAATTACTTTAATAAATTAGGTAAAACAAACTTATACACAAATACATTTGTGCAGTTAGTGATAACATGGCATTACCAATGTAGATAAAACAGTAGATTAACATAAATTTCACAACATACAAAACTCTACAGTTAGTGAACATACAGTGAACTATAACAATTTCAGTAGCAGTAATATGTTAGTACAATCTGTAACATCTCAATACTGCTCAAGGAGATTTAAGTTAAACCAAGAAAACAGAAACATAGCAAACACAGTGCCCAAACTCCAACAAATCAAATATTCCAAAGAACATTGTGGAAAACAGCAGGACAAGCCAAAGCTCTCTTAAAAGCTATTCAAAGTTTATTTTAACATAAAACATAAAAATGGTTGAGCGCTTTCATCCCCAGTAGCTGGGACTTCATTAGAATCTTTGAATCTTTCATTTTTATGTTTTGTGTTAAAATAAACTTTTTACAGCTTTTAACAGAGCTTTGGCTTGTCCTGCTGTTTTCCACTGTGTTCTTTGGAATATTAGATTTAAGTTAAACAGAATAGCATTTCTACTATAATGTGTTAAATGAAGTACACTTTTGACTTCTACAATGTTTCATTTGAATTGGAAGGAGAAAATTAACCATTGTCTCTGCAGCAATTGCATTGAGATTCTGCTTACAGCTGTTCTTTTAAAGAATCCTTAAATTGTTTGATATGTTCTTTTTCTTTATCATCAGTAGACAAGTGATTGCAGGTAGCTGGTCCTAAATTTGAGAAATCTTTTTCAACCACCATATTATTAAATAGTGGTACAAGTAGACACAGACCCCTGGCTTTAGAGTTTCCAAGTTCATAACTGATCCCTTGTTCATAGGTACTTACTAGGCTATCGATCTACGAGTATCATAGGAAGCCCAGCCTTACATGCCCATAGTAGATTTTAGGGGTCTACTTTATTCCCACGAAAGCTGAATCAGTCGAATACAATTTGAGTGACACATAACGAGCGAAACGCAAGTACGTCGAACACACTAAACCATGAAAGTGGAAATATCGAATTTGCATAGTTGGCCCGTCTGTGGAATAGCTCTGTAAGGTAAGTGTGCGATAGTTACGGACCTTAGGGTTAGGGTGCGGGTTAAGGTAAGTGCATAGATAGGTAATGTAGGAAAGGTTTAGTGTAGGGTTTTGTTAAGCGTATGTGTGTGGAATATTTAGTTTGCTTGGGTAGAGCTCAGTAGGGTTAATGTGCAGTAGTTACGGACCTTAGGGTTAGGGAGGGGTTAAGGATAGCGCATAGATAGTTGTGTATGTAGGGTTTAGTGTAGGGTTAGAAGTAGAGTTTTGGTGCTTTACTTTAGGGTTAGAAGTAGGGTTTTGGTTAGTGTGTGTATGTGTTGTTTTGTACTGTGTTTCGGTAGGTAGTATGTTGCGGGCGGTGGGGGTTGGCCAACTATGAGAGTTAGAGATTTCGAATTTCATAGTTTAGTGCGTTCAATGTATTCACACTTCGCTTGTTATGGTTTGCGCAAATTGTATTCTACCGATTCGGCTTTCGTGGGAATAAAGTAGACCCAACTTTAGCCCTTATATTTTGCATACAAATAGTTCAGAGATGGGCAAAACAAGAATATTTTGGGAGATTTTCATGTTTCCTCCAACCATGAGGGACAGAGGTGCTAATCAAGGGGTGAATTAGGGTTAATAATCTATTTACCCAAGTAACATTTAAATAGAGTAAGGGAAGTATTTTCCTTTATGTGTATCGGAAGACAGTTCCCCAGAAGTGGAATTCTTTGCTATACAAGCTTATCCCTCCAACATGTTTTATTTATTTTGCAAAAGAGATTGACATTCTTGAGTGCAGTGGTGGATTAAGTTTACCTTGGGATACAGGCTGTTTTCATCAGTGGCCCCTGCACATATTTCAGGGCTATATATAAACGCATATGCTCTTTGATTCACCTTCCTGATTGTTTTAAATTATATTTCTAGTTTAATACAGCAACATTTGTTAGAGTGTGTTTAAAGTTTATAGCTCTGAACATTTTTTCCAGGAAGCAGTGAAACAAAATTAACCAATAATGACAAAAGTACCCATTTTAGAACATTTCAACCAGAATAGGCAAATCAGCTGTTGTCATTATACTCCATATATTCATAGGTTCATAGGACAATACTATGCTATTGGCCCAGAGGCCCTTATAAGCCTTGCCATGACTTTCGCCTATACTCCCACAAAGTCAGCACCTTTTTCTCCTGTCCAGCAGGGACACAGGTGGGATCCCAGGGGTGTATCTGTTTCCCATTCAGTCATCCAAGTTCCTCTTAAAGAGGGCTAGTGAGGCACTCTGCTTGACATAGAGAGGGAGTCTATTCCACAGATGGGGAAGTCTTTGGGACACAAATCTATCCTGCCAACAAGTTCCATTAATGTCACAGACCAGGTTGAGGCCTTGCATGTGGGTTGTGCGAGTGGAGTTTGACTTATGGATATGCAGCAACTCCATCAAGGCTGGGTCTGAGACGGCCTTGTATGCCAGACACAGGTCACCACTAAGCAGTCTGTACAAGACTGAGTAGAGGGACAGGGCTTTTAGCCTATCTGTATAGGATAGTTGTTTGAGACACTGGATTTTCCTGGTCAGGAGCCTTTGTGGTCTCTCCAGCTGCTGCATGTGCTTGGCAAGGTACATGCCGAAGGGGGCACTGTCCTCGATAATGGGTCTGATAAGGGAAGAGTACAGGGATGTTATGACCTCCTTGTGCCTGGATGAAATACTCTTACTTATGAGTTGGGCCATACAGAAAGCCTTCAGTACAACGGAGGCAACGTGGTGGTCAAAAGTCAGGTTGCTAGCAAGTCCCTCATGACTGATTGTGTGCGCACTACTTTGTTATTAATGTGATAATTAGTGTGGACACCATTTTCCACAAAGGGGATAATGATGCATTTCTTGGCATTCGTTTTGAGGTCATACTTATGGCACAAGCCATTACTTTGGGTAAGACCCTCATGGAGGATGTTCACATCACTAGAGGAATTTAGGAAAGCGCCCAGCTTGCAGTCATCTGCAAACTTGGTCAGACACAGACCACTGGTTTTGGCTTGCACCACAGAAAGGTACACCCCAAACAGTAGAGACCCCAAGACCAATCCTTGGGGCATGCTGCTTGTTATGGGTCTACTACTAAAGGTGGCTTCCCCTATTTTGACTGAGTGGGTTCTATCAATGAGCCAATTTACATATCTGGTAACATATGGGTTGATGTCTAGCTGGGAGAGTTTATCTATTATACCTGAGTGGGGAATAGTGTTGAAGGCTTTGGCTAGGTCAAGGTAGGGGGTGTGCACCATCTTCTCCTCGTCCATAGCTTTGGTGACTGTTTTGAAGAAGTCAACCAATTTTCACAGGCATGATCTCCTTTTGACAAAACCAAACTGGGTGAGGTCAAGCATTTAGAGGTTGCCAATGTCCTTGTTTATGAGGTCCATGGTAATGCATTCCATGGCCTTGCATATCAGGCTAGTTAGGCTGATGGACCTATAATTGCCTGGGTTGGTGGACACACCACCTTTGGACAGAGGGATGACAGTGGCTGTCCTCCATTCAACTGGGACAAAGCTGATGCTCAGGCTTTGGTTGAACAGGGTGCCTAATGGTGCTGAGAGCTCTTGCCTGAGTTCATGTAGGATGCAGCCAGGAATGTTGTCGGGTCCCATGGAGGCTGTATTTTTTGCCTTTGAGAGGGCATTAAAGACCTGCTTCCTGGTGATGAGGCTGTCCAGGTTTACTAATGGGGGACAGGGGGGTGAAGTTTTCACTGAATCTGTCTGCCAGCAGGTTGGCTATATCTACGGCATTTGTATGTGTGCTGTTCTTGACCACCAGTTCAGAGCAGATTTGGGTGTTACCTTAGAGATTGAGGACATATGTGAAGAAGGCCTTGTGACTGTCCTTACTGGATGTGACCAATTTGGATTCAAAGTTAGCTTTAGAGGATTTCACCAATATCCTTATTTGCTTGTTCAAACAAAGGAGAGATTGCTCCCAATTAGGCATCTGCTCTTTCTTTCTCCTGGACAACAATTTTTTTTCTTTTATTATAGAGTTTATTTATTGCATATTTCCACCAGACAGGTTTACTCTTCCTTGAGGAGGAGGATTCTCTCCTGCCGGGTATTCCTGATTCCATGCAGCTATATAAATGCTCGTATAGTACTTTGGTGTAGGTTTGGACATATATGCCAGTTCCTATGGAGGGGGAAAGGGCTGTGAGGCTATTTATACCTTCCCTCAGGAGGTTGTAATCAGCTTTGGAGAAGTTTTTTTGTTTGACCCTAGCTGGGGGAGTCGGGGGAGATGGTGACTTTGAAAGTGACCCCTTTGTGGACGGATTTTACCAGGGAGGATGACACTGTATGGATGCTGCAGTGGTTACTCATGTTGGTTAATACAAAGTCCACGATAGTATCACCTCTTGTGGGGGTGTCAACCAGCTGGTCTAAGGCATTTGCATTGATGAAATCAAAGAATCTCTAGGCATTTGTGTTTTGGCATGAGTAGCTCTTCCAGTCTATGGTTGGATAGTTAAAGTCACCTAGGATCAGGGTAAAGGACTGAATCTTGATAGATTCAAAGGGGTCCAGATAGGTGGAGTGGGCATCTTGAGTCAAAGCTGGGGGCCTGAGGCTAGCTATGATTTGAATAGGAGTGTTGTCAATGGTTAACTCTATCTGGAGTGTTTCCTGTGTGTCATACTGTTTGACCAGCCTGGAAGTGTGTATGTCTTTAATATATATTGCAACTCCACCTCCTTTTGATTTGCTGCCCATGGTTTGGGATCTGAATGTATGACAGGATGAGTAACCTCGTATGGCTTGGGTGCTGTCCACAGCTATGAGCCAGGTTTCTGTGACTGCAAAAGTGTCAGCATCTTCCAGGGTTAAGAATGCTTGCAATGAGTGCAGTTTCATGTTTAGACTACTAACGTTTAGCAGCATGACCTTTAATTTGAGTTTTAATGAAATTTTCATCTTGAAGCCCAAGTGAGACAGATCCAGGCCATCTCTGGCAAAGCATTGTGGTCTGTCAATCATTTCTTCCCAGGCTGTCACTCAGGTACTGGATCCCCTTGGAATGACACTAGAAACTAAGCCAATTGTTAAAGTTAATCATTTTCTGTTTGTATTAAGGGATCACTTTGGGTGACAGTAGAATGCTGCTTAAGGCTAGGAATATACCTGCCAGGGACACATATTAAGTGAGCTCAATCATTTCTCTCTTCATATAGTCTAGGGAGGTACATCTCTAGCAATTCACACCAACATGGACTATGACAGAGTCATAACAGTACCTGTTTTTGAGATACTTGAGTGCATGGGTGATATGACGGATTCTGGCACCTGACAAACAACTAACCATGACTTTCTCCTTATCTAGTTTGGTGAGGGGCACGTCTGTGTGTCTCACATTGGAGTTTATGTTTAGGCCTTAGTGGCTATGAGACACAGGTATGTGTGGCATGTGATGTGGTGGACAGTGGAGTTTGCATGTGTTTTTGCCTCGGAGGTCTCTTTTGTTTGGTTATGTTTTTGTTTGGGGCCTCCTCATATGTGGGTGTGTGTTCTATAGGTGTGGGTGGTGTTTGAGGTGTGGTATTTGTGTTGACAATCTTCTCAGTGCCAGATATACTGGCTTGTGAGGGAGAGAGCATAGACTCTAGGTTCTTAATGTAATTGCATTTCTCACAAATTGTGTTCCTAGATGGTAGTACTAGAGGGTTGTCCATGTACATGAGGCATTTGCTACACTGTCTCAGGATGCCTATATCAACCAGACTGGTGGGAGAAGCTATAGAGGAAATTGTCTATCCATATTTGTCAGAATCTGAGGGAGAGATGCCAGAGAGAACTAAGGGGGTAAAGGATGGAAGGTCTAAGAAGGAATACTACTAGGTGATCACACAAGTGCTACTAAGGGAAATTTTGTAGCTGGAATACCTCACAATGGGTTAAAAACTGTGCAAATGTAGTGTGTGATGTGCAAACAAGCCCAAACCAGCTCAAATGTGGGGTTTAAATACCACAAAAAAATAGACAATTCTAGTAACACAGAATCTAGCCAATCCTGCCAGTCCCTGCTTTCTTTACCAATCAGCTTGTGCCAGTCAAGGTCCAGGAAGCCCTGCTACTCTCACTAGCAGAGAAGACAGGCTCTATCAACACAAGATGGCTATCAAAAACACAGAAGGCAAAAAAGACAACTCTGGATGCAGCAAACCTGTATCCAGACTATGTTACTCAATTTGAGGGTTAAGAACACAGTAAAACTCACAAAAAAAGACAGATTAACCACTTACAGACAAAAAGAGAACCACTCTCATTTGCACATCTGACGACATGGTACAACTCAAAAAAGTTACCCAGGAAGCTTTAACAGCCATTGAAACATGACTTCATAATTCACAACTTATCTTCTTTTGGCTTTTCCTGGTTGGGGTCACCACAGCAGATTTCGGGTCCGCTTATGATTGGCAGTGATTTTTACAGTGTCGAGTTGCCATCCCGGTGCCCAACCTTCAGAGAAGGCACACACACACACACACACACACACACACACACACACACACACACACACACACACACACACACCTACCTGCATGTCTTTTAAATCTCAGTCGGTCGTAGGGAGTACATGCAGACTCCATATAGAAGGCACTCCAGCCAAGAATCAAACCGGAGAACCTCTTGCTGTGAGGCGACAATGCTAACCGCTGCACCATATACTCAACTCAAAAAAGACCAAACTACTACTTGTTTCCCCAAATCTCTCTCTCTCTCATGAAAAAAACAAAATTTAAGGTCCTCTCTCTTGATAATACAACCACTGAAGTCACTTCTCATAGCAAAAAATTTGGCATGATAGTGGATGATAATATTACATTTGACCTGCATACACAAAATTGCATAAGAGATGCTTTACAGAGCCAAACACTTTCTCACTGACACAACTAAAGCTATACTTGCCACTACTTATCTCCACCCCACTCTTTTTTATGGTGCTCCCATCCTTACTAACCTCCAGGCTTCACACAAATTAAAACTTGAACAATGCTTTAAAAAAGTTGCTAAATTTGCAGTACATACCCCTTTCAGAACCCATCACTGTATAGCACTGAAAAGCCTAAATTGATTAGAACTGCCATATTGACTAACATATATACAACTTCTTACCACCTGTAAAATTATCCAGCATCCATCTGCCTGTCCAGCACTAAAAAACATTCTACACAACTATGTTCCAAGTCAGTCATTGTGATCCAGTGGCTAAAAACTCCTGTCTGTCTACAAGCCTAGCAAATCTGCTAGGCATTGTTTGTACTCATGTTAGGTTGCTAAGGCCTGGAACTCCTTACCTGTATGCATCAGGTCTATACCCTCCCTACCAGCTTTCAAAACCACTCTGAAAGACTGCCTACCTAAAATCTGGCACTCTTCTTGCTCAAATCCAGGATAAATTATATCCCTAAATGTGAACAAGTATATTTTCATTCCTTCTACCTCCTTACTCTCCCTTCTTTACTTACTTCCTTACTGCTATCTAATTCTCTTCCCGACTTTATCTTTAAATATACCATAAGCATGTTTTTCCCTCACCTCATATTGCAATTCCTACTTGTATTAGAATAACTTATGTTTAATTTCTCTACAAACTGTCTAAAGTTTCTCTAAATATTAAATGATTGTCATATACCTTGTATAAATTTTTAACCAATGTTTTTATAATATGTCTAATTTGTTATAATTATTTAAACTGCAAATGTTTTTGTTTTATTTTTGAAAATTGTAACATTATTGTTCTTAAAATGTTTTATAATAATTCAGGGCTTTTCTCCATGGGCCCCCTGCTGAAAATGGGCTTCTACCCATTCAGACTTTCCAGGTAATCAAATGTCAATAAATAGGCTAAGCCCTACATAATGAATTCGAGAGTTCATCTATAACCTTACATATGACATGGAAATTTCTGTCACCCTCTTTGTGGATGGCAGCAATGTTGGTTGAGTATTATCTTACAAAAGTGCAATTCTGGTGAGACCTGAAATTTTAAACAGTCTAGAGGCATACCTTTCAAATGGCTAGAATTTTGTAAAATGCCACTGATTTACCACTCCTTCCCACTTACCTAACATCTCACAGTGCACAGTTTGACTTTACAAGTACTTGACAAAGCATGAATTTGACCATTTTTGACACAGGAAAATCATTTGACCAATGAAAAGTTTGACCAAATGAATATAATTTATATATAACATGTATAATACTGAATACTAAATCCTGAAATGTCAAAGTGTCAAAACTTTACAATGTTGAACTCAAAATACCTAATAACAGCATACATATACTACATATGCACATTAAATTTTATTTATTTATTTATTTATTGCCATTTGATTACCGGAAAAGCCCTACTGGGTAGGAACACATATTCAGGGGAGTCCCTGGAAGAAAATCTCCAAAGTATTACAAAATATTTTAAGAGCAATAATTTTACAGTTCTTCAAAAATAATACATAAAAAGCATCTACAATTTAAATAATTATACCAAATTAGACATAATATGAAAACATTAACTAAGAATAAATACAAGTTATATGGCAGTGAGGATTTAATATTTAAAGAAATTTTAGTCAGTTTATAGACAAATTAAAGGTAAGTTAGTATAATACAAAAAAGAATTATAATATGAAGTAAGAGAAAAGCAGGATCATGATATATTTAGAGAGAAAGCCAGGGGGAGAGAAACTAATAGAAGTAAGGAAGTGAGTGAAGAAGGGACAGTAAGGATATGTATGGCACGAATAGGCACTTGTTCACATTTAAGGCTATCATACTTGTCAACTGTACTGAATTCCTCAGTATTTACTGTTTTTGAGGGCAAAATAATGGGGTGCCACACATTTCTTAGTGGCCCCTTCAATTCACGATTTTTACTCATCTGCAATGAAAAAAGCTAGAACTGCATGACAGCAGAGAAGTCACTTCTGAGCAATAAAGGGTGCAACAGTGACAGTTAACATCACACTACTGAGTACTGTTTGCTTCCTTCACTGCAAAGGCTACAAGACATGTCGGAATCACAGAGCTATCTTTACTATAAAATGCCAAATAGCTCCCATGCATCTGGAGTGTTTCTCCCCAGGCCTCTGCTGAAAATAGGCTTATTCCTATTCAGACTTTCTCTGTAAACAAATGTTAAATAAATAAATAATAAATAAATTTACCTTTAGTTTAAATTCTTCTTGAAGATACAGAAATACAATGCACCGTTATACCTGCTAACTTGTAGGCACATAAGAGGATGGTATTTCAGATGGCCGCCAGAATACATCAACTGACATCACTACTACTCCTCTGTTTCCAGTACCACCTCCTCAGATGTCTTCATGTTGTCTTCCTGTTTCTTGTTGCTACTGGTGACCCAGCGGAAAAAGAATGCAGCAGTGACCCTTCCTTCTGTGACCTGCTTTTTTTCCACTGAAAATTAGTGGTAATGTTTGGATCAGGAGGTGGACATCTCTGGAGGTGTTTTCTTGTTTAATTGCCACTCCCACTTTCTCACTACTGCCCCTGCCTACTGCGGATGGGGAAATTGATTCCCACTATAGCAAATAAAGCTAAGTTTCCAATTTGTTTTTTTTTTTTTTCAGCAAAGAGATCTAGCCCTAAATGACTTCTTTGCTAAAAAATGGTATTTTAGATAGTCCACAGAAAGAAAACATTTGTAATGGGCTGTTTGAGGCTTATATGTCACTTTAAGTAAAACCAGGCATATGATATGTATATAGAGAGCTCTCAACCAATCAGGACAAATTTCAATGGAACCAGTCAGGGACATTTTTAAACTATTATCGTGTTTTTCCATTTAATGGGTTTGGGTTACCAGGAGGATCCAATCAAAAACAAGAAACTGTTTCATGTGACAGAGTCAAAAGAAGAGTTCTGCATAGGTAGATTGAAAGTTGAATGATATTGATTTTCATAAAAAAGTGGGGAGTTTATTAGCTGTCAGGCGCAGAGATGCAGTTTTTTATTTAAACACATTGATTCAATTTATTTTTTCCTCTTCTGAGCTAAATAGCTAATAGATAGTATTCAGTTCACAAATCGCCATATCAGATCATACCACAAGCTATTCTGAAACATACTGATTTTTTTTTTCTGGCAGCCCTTGTGATGCATCTTGCAAACCAAAGCAAAGGTCTACAGCAGTTTTCTAATAAAGTGTTCTGAGTATCCGTGCAAATAATATCATTATATTTTATTTAGTTAAAAAAAGAACCTGAAGTATCACAGCTTACAGTAAGCTCATTGCCAAAAAATGTTCAGGACAATTTTGATTTGCTGCCTCAAGGTAGCCAAGAGAAATATAATGTTGTAGAATTTTATTGTATTGTATGTTTTCTGTGATGTAAAGATGTATGTTTGTAAAAAAATGTTTATAAAGTAGACAGACTGCTAATGACTTTATTATGCTTAGTCTTTGAATTGTACTAGTATCAAGTAATTAGTTAGTTAGCAACCATAATTGTCTGTGTGTCTGTTGGTTGGGGTAGCCCAAGGGAATAGTATCTTTGTATTTATTTCATGGTGTTTTAGTTGTTGAGTATGATCTGAAGAAGCAAAAGTGGTTTTGCAAAAGTGCTCATCATTTTTTATTAAAGTCTTGGCTTGTTTTATCCACTTGCTGAGTTTCTGCTGTGTTTTTTGTTGTTTTTTCCCTTAGGAATTTTCCACTGACTTTTATTATTTGGGAAATATACTGTCAATGAGATGAACACTGCTGCTGTGGGGGCACAGGACTTATAAGAGTGACAGTGTGTGTCTGGTGGGGAGATGCACTGTACAGAAGTTAGTGTATTTAATTGGTTGTTCACTTGTTTGTTAATGAGTGCCATCGACTAATGGATAGTAGGCTGGCCCAGGGATCATTTCAGTTACATTCAAAGATTACAGCAGTATAAAACAATACAGGCATTAAAGTATACAAAAGTATAAGCGGTGAAAGAATTTGAAAGTAGAATTATAGAATTGTTTAAAGATAACAAAAATAAAAGAATAATATATACATATTTGCTATAGTAATAATAGACATATACCAAAAAGGGTTATTGTTTGGTTAGTTACTGAGTTACTAAAAACAATGAATAACAAATATGTGTATATGTATTTGTGTGTGTATGTGTAATATATAAATAAATATATATATAAGTCAATGAATATTAAAATAATGCCAGAAATTAGACATTCATAACTTACTGTGCAGAAAATGCTTGTTGATGGTATCCCACAATTTCACTGGAGTGGGTGGGGTTGCATAATCATATATGCAAATGTTATGTTAACTGGTTTCCCGATTTTTGGCCAGTTCTACCTACTTTTCATGGGCCTTTGTCCAGATTTTTTTGATGTTTTCAGGTTGAGAGGTATGAAGGATATAGTTTGTCCTGATGTTGAGCAAGAACAGAGCCAGCTGTTGGCTAGGAAGTCTTTCAGAATGGTTTTGACGAATGGGAGAGAAGGTATTGACCTGATGGACAGAGATAAGGAGTTCCAGGCCTTAGCAACATGGTATGACAACTGACAATACCCACTAGATTTGACAGGTTTGTGGACAGACAGGAGTTTTTGTACATAACAGTGCACCAGTACACAGACAGTCAAACAGTATCACTTCCCTGTTAGTGAAACTTGGAAATGAGTGCTAACCTAGAGCCTCCATTGGAGGCCAGTCCAGCTCTCTACACATATTGGGGAGTAGGTATTTTGATTTCAACACTTCAACATTTTCAGCATTTTGACATTTCAGCACTATACATTCAGTATTATGATTTTCCATATATTCCTTTTCAGTAAGCTGACATGGATCCATAATATATGTACAGGTATATAATTTATCATAATTTTTCCATTGAAAAATCAGTTGACTCCAACATGTCAACCCATTTCAGAGATTTACAACCTGATGAAGCCCTAAAATGGCCTTTACTGTGGGTCCTACAAGGAGGGCAAAGTCTGTTCTCCCACTTTCTTACAGTCAATTAAAAGGGACTTGGCAAGTTTTGATCAATGATTTCTGATTTCAGCAAAACAGGATTTGTGATCTGCCCTGCTCCCATACACACACACACATGTATACGTATGTATGTATGTGTATGTAGATCTATATCTATATGTATGCATACATATAAATAGATAGATATATACATGGGTGCCATAGATTTCATCACAGCATGCATTTATTGTATGCCACTGGTTTTGGTAAATTTTTTGGGTGGTAACATTGGTAGAATTATATTATAGCCAATCTGTGATCTGCAACAGTTTGACTGTAATATAATTTCAGGAGTTCCCCTCTTTCACTATGGTTGTGTGACTATGGAGTTAATTTATTTAATTTCTGGTGGTTTCGTGGAAGGCTGCACATTAGCTGGTTTTGGGGGTAAAGTCCCTCATATAAAAACAATGTCTTTGTTTTACTTAAGTGATTTCAAACATAAGCTGTTCATTTACATTTGCAATCGCTTTAGTTTGGTGGATTATTTTTAGATGGTTGTAATCACCAATTAACTTTTTCAACATATTTGCAGTAGATGAAAATTCATCTGTGATGTAAAGAAATACAGTCATAAACATATATATATATATATATATATATATATATATATATATATATATATATATATATATATAGGTTTAGGACAGTTGGTTGAATGGCAAGCTACACTGACTTCTGTTTGGTCAACACCATTTGGTCGACTCAAACAGATGGTGGACAGGTATGTAAGATCAACATCCCTGGGTAGGGGAATATTCTCTTTCCCCATGGATTGTGTAATATCAGAGTTACTACATATAATTAGCAGGGGGTTGTGGAGGCATAGTCCCCCCCATGTGGGTGCAGGGGGGGTTGCATTTGGTTTCAGCTCCAGGTTAATCTCAGGAACATGTGCTGAACATGTCAACATTTGTTGCTTCAATGTAATAACACTGATATTCTGAATGTCGGTGTAGCTGGTTGTTCTATCAGCTGCCTTACATCAGTGTGTGTGTGTGTGTGTGTGTGTGTGTGTGTGTGTGTGTGTGTGTGTGTGTGTGTGTGTGTAGGATTATTGCAGAAACACACACACACATATTTATACCTAGCATTATGGACAGACAATTTCCCACAGTTTCTCCAGCCAGCCTGGTTGACATGGGCATCCTGAGGCAATGTAGCAATTGCCTCATGTACACTAACAACCGACTTCTTCTAGTCCACACAAATTCATTATGTGAGAGGTGCATCTATATGAAGAACATGGAATCCAGACTCTCTCGCTCACCAGTCAGTCCATCTGATACTAAGCAGGTTGTCAGCATGCACACCTCACTTCCTGCACCTACCAGACCAACAACACATAAACCTACATATGCAGAGGTCCTTACAGGAAACTTACCTAAACATCAGTGACCTCCCAAACACAAGCACACTTCACATAATACATCTGCTGCTGAACATATTACACATAATATATCATACACCAGTGTGTCACCAGTCAAGCCCCTAAGGCATAACACAAAAACAAACATCTGAGTCATAGATGACTCGGTTGTGAGACACACAGATGTCTCTCTCACCAGGTTGGATAAGGAAAAGGTCATGGTCAGCTGTCTGTCATGCACCAGGATCTACCACATCACACACACACTCAATTCTCTCAACCACAGGCCCTGTTATGACTCCGACATAGTCCATGTTGGTGTGAATGACTTAAGATGTACCTCACTGGACTTTATGAAAAGAAACATGAATGAGCTCTCAGATTATGTGTCTCAGGCTGGTATGTCCGTAGCCTTAAGCAGCATTTTACCTTCACCTAGGATGATACCTCAATACAAACAAGAAATGATTGACTTCAACAATTTGCTTAGTTTCCAGTGTCATTCAAAGGGTATCCAGTATCTGTCAGTGTGGGATGACATAGTCAACAAACCTCGATGCTTTGCCAGAGATGGTCTTCATCTGTCAATCCTGGGATTTCGGTTACTGGATAAGGTACTTTCCATCTCCATAGTGCCTTTTTTAGGCAATGTCACAAAAACAAAATTCCTGACATAAAAATACCCTCTAAAAACAACCTCAAGGTTATGCTGCTAAACACTAGAAGTCTAAACCAGAAACAGTCCTCACCCTGGAAGATGCTAACATTTGTGCAGTCACTGAGACCTGGTTTAAGGCTGCAGACAGCACCCCAGCTATACCAGGTTACATTTCCTTCCACACATTCAGACCACAAACTGAAGGTATGAGAACTAAAGGAGGTGGTGTATTAACGTTCATTAAAGATAAATACACCTCTAGACTAGTTAAACAGCACAATTCCCTTGAATTACTTCAGGTGCAATTGACTGTAGGTAAGACCCCTCTTCAGGTCATTGCCAGCTATAGGACCCCCTCCATGAACCAGGACATCCACTCAGCCTACTTGGATATTTTATTATTTATTTATTTAATTTTACATTTGTTGACCGGGATAGTCCGACTAGATACATGTCCATTTTCAGCAGTGGCCCGGGGAAAAAAGCTCCAGACATACATACAAAGACTATTACATATAAATGTAAAAACATTTGTCGAGATCAATATATAAATGTAAGTTTACATATTAGATAAAATCTATTGTAATCTTTTGTAAGGCTCAAAGCAGTATATGATAAAAACATTCATAAATTCATACTGCAAAACATTCATAAATTCATACTCCATCAGTTTAACAATTAATGCATTGTTATCAGGTTATAGAAAAAAACTTGGGATGTAGTCAAAGTAGAGGAAGACGACCTGTTGTAGCATACAAGCATGTAGTATTAGTTAGTCTGGATTGGTGCATGGGCATAACCAGTGCAGTCTGAAGTATTGTATTAGAGTTTTCCTGAATTGCATTAGGGAAAGTTCTGAAATAAGGTCAGCAGTAAGGGAGTTCTGAAATAAGGTCAGCAGTAAGGGAGTTCTGAAATAAGGTCAGCAGTAAGGGAGTTCTGAAATAAGGTCAGCAGTAAGGGAGTTCTGAAATAAGGTCAGCCGTAAGGGAGTTCTGAAATAAGGTCAGCAGTAAGGGAGTTCCAGGTTTTGCCCACAGAGTTGATAAACAGTGATTCTCCAGCTAAATTATTAGTTTTGAAAGTTTGAACTAAGAGTTTGTCAGATGAGCGTAGTACCCTAAGGTTACTATAGGGAGTGATTAGGTTAGGAGTGCGGGTGTATTTTCAGGCTGATAGAGAATCTTGTGAGCTACTATCAGTTGATTGACCAGAAGTAGATTAGGTAATTCAAGCCACCCTAAGGAGTTTAGTTTGAGACAGTGATGGGTTCTGAAAGCTGTGCCAGTTGCAAATCTGGCAATGTTATTATAGCAACTATATAGCTTGTTAAGGTTAGTATTACTCAAGTTTGTAAATAAAAGGGAAGCATAAAGGAGGGTGGAGAGAAGGTGTGTTTGGGCAATGACAGCTCTAGCTAGTGGAGTTAGGTAGGGCTTAATCCTATAGGTTAATCCTATAGAGTGATCCAAGTTTTTTTATTGACAGTTTTGATAGCTTGACTAATGTATGCATAGAACTTGAGGATATTGTCAACTATTACTCCTAAGACTTTGGTAGAGGGGTCTGGAGAAATGATGGTCTCATTGTTAGATCTTATGGTAAAGGCTGGTAAGGGGTGTCTGCTGTTGGGTGAGAAAAGTAATAGTTTTGTTTTGTTCAGATTTAATAAGAGCCACCTGTTAAGGAGACAGTCTTCTACTGTATTAAATGTGGCTTGGTAAACTATCTGAAGGTCCCTGGGTGAGGTGGCTGAGCATATTAAAGTTGAATCATCTGCATATTGGACACTAATTGCATCTGGGATGACCTTGTGTAAGTCATTAATAAACACAGAAAATAGGAGAGGTCCTAATATAGATCCCTAGGGAACTCCCAGGGTGATGGGTAGTAGGGTAGATAATTTGTCCTTCCATAAGTCAGCTTGGTGTCTACCATTCAGATATGATTGGAACCATTTAAGAGACTGGTTGTCAAGGGAGATGGTGTTTAGTGTTAGTATGAGGAGTTGATGGTTAACCATGTCGAAGGCCTTTGAAAGATCCAGAAAGAGGGCAGAGGAGACTTTGTTATTGTTCCAATTTTGGTTAATGGCATTAGTAAAGGAGAGGAGGGCTGAGGTAGTGCTATGGAATGGCCTAAAACCATGCTGAGTGTTAGTCAGGAGATTCTTCTTGATAAGGTAGCTCATGAGTTGTTTGTGGATACATGTTTCCATTATTTTTGCTAGGGGTGACAGGATAGCTATGAGGTCCATAGTTAGATAGTTCAGTGGAGGTTCCCCCTTTATGGAGAGGGATTACATGGGATGTCTTCCAGATGGAGGGGATGGTAGCCTCAGATATTGTTTTATTAATCAGAATGGTGACTGTATAAGCTATGACTTCTGCGGCTTTTTGAAGATACTCAGCAGGGAGAAGATCTGCAGATAGGGTTGTTGGTTTTAATTTTTTGAGTAGAGTAGTGATAAGTGAGGTAGGAACTGGTTGGAAGGTAAAGGAGATTTGGGAGCAAAGTAAGGGATCAGTAGGGTTTTGGCAATCAGGAGATAGTTGGCTAGTTAGCTGCTGGATGGTTTCTGTAAAGAAGCTATTAAAGGTGTTGGCTACCAATTATGGAGGTTTTTGTTTCATGGCTGAGGGGGAAGGAGTGGAGAACTGACATGGATGTAGCAGTTCATAGGTTCATAGGTTCATACTAGGCTATCTGCCCTAGGGCATTTATAAGCCTAGCCAGAATGTGTTTGGGTTTTGCCACCCATTTTAAATTAATTTTGCTATGCCTTTTTTCGAGGTTAGTATACTGTGCCTCTGTCTAACAGTGACACAGAAGTGATACCCGGGTTAAACCTACGATCTCCCATCCACTCATCAAGATTCCTCTTGAAGAGAGTCAATGAGGGACTCTGCCTAACCTGGACTGGGATTTTATTCCAGAGTGAAGGGAGCCTCTGGGTTATGAATCTGTCCCTCCAGCATGTCCTATTTATTTCAGTGCTGAGGTTCAAGTCTCTCGAGCGTGTAGCTCGATGGGATTTGGATTTTCTGAGGTGCAGCATGTCCATTAATTCCGGGTTGGACATGGCTTTATACGTCAGGCACAAATCGCCCCTGAACAGACGGTATGCCACTGAGTAGAGCTGGAGTTTCTTTAACAGGGCAGCATATAGCATCTGTTTGAGCCCTTTGATCCTCTTGGTGAGGTACTTCTGGGGTCTTTCCAGTTGCTGCAGGTGTCTGGTAAGGTACATCCCAAAAGGGGCATTCTAACAGTAAGAACAGCAAGAAATTCAACCTTGCTAGTTTTAAAAATTAACTCAAACCATGCAATTGGTTAGTTCTAAAGCATCTTCCACTGAAAGAGGCCGTTTGGAATGAGTTTGTTTACACCTGCCCAAAATGAGGATGATTTTGGTGCTTCTGTTGTAGATGACAGTAGTAGTTTTTTATCTATTATTATGGATATTTTTGCATTATTCCTTAGTTGTCGATATCTAAGTTGGTCTGCAGGGGCTTTTGTGGTATGCCATGCTTTCCAGGCTTTATTTCTAAGTGACATTTTTTGTTTAGTTTCTTTAGAAAGCCATGGGACGACTTTTGTTTTCATTCTAATCAATTGTGCTGGTGCATGTATGTCAAGGATGGCTAGGAATTTGGTATTAAAGTAGGTTATGGCCTCTTCCAGTGGAAGATGCTTTAGAACTAACCAATTGCATGGTTTGAGTTAATTTTTAAAACTAGCAAGGTTGAATTTCTTGCTGTTCTTACTGTTTTGTTTGTGGGTTGGTTAGGGACATCAGCTTTGTGCCTGATTATATAGGTAAGAAAGTGATCACTTATGTCATCAGGCAGGGTCCCAGCCTTACACATGTAGTGATTACTATTAATGAGTATATTAGTAGTATTAATGATATACTTGAGTCAATCAAGATGCAACCAAACACCCTGGCTTTGGATGACTTGAATTACCTGTCATAGACTGGGTAAATTGTATGCGTTCTAACTCACTTGCCCAAAGGTTTCTGGACTTCGTTAACTCCATTGACCTGGACCAGCTGCTTGACACACCCACAAGAGGCTCAAACATCCCAGACCTGGCGCTCACCAACATGGGGTACTGCTGCACCACCCCCAGTGTGTGGTCATCCCTGGTGAGATCAAACCACAAATCGGTCTCACTAGAAGTAACTATAACACAAGAACCCCCACTCCCAGCAACAACTACACTAAAAAAAGTCTCCAAGGTCAATTACAACCTCTTAAGTGATGGCAGAAATAGCTTCATAGCCCCTCCCCCCACTGATGGAACAGACACCTATGCTAAGTTATACACCAGTGCTTTATTCAAGCACCTGTACAATTGTATTGACTCTGCTGTACCTGATAGAACCAAAGCGAGATCTTCAAGGAAAAACAAACTTGCCTGGTGGACAACTGTTATCAATAGGCTATATAACAGGCAAAAGAAATTGCTGTCTAAGAGTAGGAAGGAATGGTCTCAAAACTGGAAACACTCCCTTCTTAACTTAAACAAGCAAATAAGACTGCTTGTGAAGTCCTCCGAAGCTAACTACGAATCCAGATTAGCTTCCCTAACTAAGGTTAGCCACAAGGCATTCTTTAATTACATCCGTAACCTCAAAGGTAAGGCCCAGATTTGCACTGAACTCAATAGTTAATGGTGCTACATATATGGAACATGTGGATATAGCAAACCTGCTGGCTGACAGGTTCAGTGAAAACTTCACTCTCCTGTCCCTGCCACATATACCTCAAAGCATCCCTAACACCTGTTCTCCACCTAGTATCTCCAAGAAGCAGGTCTTAAATGCCCTCACCAAGGCCAAAAACACAGCCTCTATGGGACCAGACAACATCCCAGGCTGTGTTCTACATGGGTTAAAACAGGAATTAGCATCACCACTGAGCACACTTTTCACTCACAGCCTAAGCACTAGCTTCATCCCAGAGGAATAGAAAACAGCTACCGTCATCCCTTTGCACAAAGGAGATGCATCCACAGACCCCAGGAACTATAAACCCAATAGGTTGACCAGCCTTATCTGAAAGGCCATGGAATGAATCATCATGGACCATATTACCCCACCTAGTTTGGCTTTTGTCAAGGGGAGATCATGCCTGTTAAACTTGGTGGACTTCTTTGAAACAGTCACCAAAGCCCTAGACAAGGGCAAATATTTGCATACATCCTACCTAGACTTAGCCAAGGCCTTTGACGCAATCCCCCACTCAGACATCATTGATAAGCTCACCCAGCTGGGTATCAATCCATTTATTGTCAGGTGGGTTGCAGACTGGCTCACTGACAGAACTCATATGGTCAAAATAGGGGACTCCACCTCCTCCAACAGACCTGTAACCAGTGGTGTTCCACAGGGATCAGTTCTGGGACATCTACAGTTCAGAATCTACGTCTCCGAAGTACAGGCTAAAACTAAAGGAATGTGGCTGACAAAGTTTGCTGATGACTGCAAACTGGGAGTAATCACTGAAACCCCTATCAATGTCAACATCCTGCATGAAGTTCTTACACAGACTAATGACTGGTGCCAAAGTCATGGTCTTAAACTTAATGCAAAAAAAATGCCTTATCATCCCCTTTGGCAAAGGTGATGTTCCTGCAAACTACCACATTAATAGCAGTACCCCAAGCACACAGTCAGTGGTGAGACATCTGGGCACACAGGCTGACAGCAACCTTAACTTCAATCATCATGTCTCCACAGTGGTAAGAAGGGCATTTTATATTGCTCATCTCATAAATAAGGACATTGCCTCCAGAAAAAGAGGTTATAACTACCCTGTACTCTTCCCTCATCAGCCCAATAATAGAGTACAACTCTCCCTTTGGTATGTTCCTTTCCAAACACCTGCAACAACTGGAGAGACCACAAATATTCCTTACAAAGAAAATTCAGAGTCTTCAAGATCTGTCTTATATGAACAGACTGAAATCATTGTCACTTTTCTCTGTATCATACAGACTGCTCAGAGGTGACCTGTGCCTTGCATGTAGCGCAATCTCTGACCCAGCTTTAATGAAAATGCTGCACATTCGCAAGTCAAACGGCACATGGGTCACTCACTCAAAGGAACTTAACCTGGTATGTGATATCAACAGAACTTGCTGGAGGGACAGATTAGTCTCACAGAGGTTGCTCCATCTTTGGAACAAGCTTCCTATTTAGCTTAAACAAAGCCCCTCATTGGCCCTACTTAAGCACAGTTTGGACAACTGGATGGGTAACTGGAAATTCACCCCAGGGGCTCCAGCTGTGTCCCTCTTGGACAGGGGCAATAGGTGCTAATTTTAGTGTCTGCTTGAACCAGGCACCCTTGGGAACACAGGTTGAACTTGGCTAGACTGGTAAGGACCCTGGGGCTGTTAGCCTAGCAACTTCCTATGATCTTATATGCACAATGTGTATGTGTGTGTGTGTGTGTGTGTGTGTGTGTGTGTGTGTGTGTGTGTGTGTGTGTGTGTGTGTGTGTGTGTGTGTGTATGTACAAGATTTATGACATTTTGTTGAACTTACCTTTCATCAATTCATTTTTCAGTAATTCGCCAAGTGGTGAGATGACTGAAGGCAGTATTCATCAAAGTGTGGAATATCAAATGTAAAGTAAGTGGAAAGGGTCTACTTTATTAACTCGAATGGTCAAAAGTTCGAATGCATAAAGATCGACACATATGCATCGAACTCTTAAATGTTCGAAAGTTAATAAAGAAAAAAAATTCACAGAAAAAAAAAAAAAGATGTAGGCAGGGGGGGCAAGCCCCCCTGCCCCCCCAACACCCCCCGCTACTTAAATATACCAACTCCGTGATCACACTACATTGAAGTAAATTGAAATATCCACCTACAGAGATTTCCGTTTACAGTTTTTGACGGCTTGCACTTTCGATGCATATGGTTTGATCCATATGTATTCGCGGTTTTACGCTTTCGCATAAATAAAGTAGACCCAGTGGGAATGGGTACTAATGTCAAAACTTTCATTTGTAAGAAATGTTTTGGCATTTCATTTGAGTGTGTGTGTGTGTGTGTGTGTGTGTGTGTGTGTGTGTGTGTGTGTGTGTGTGTGTGTGTGTGTGTGTGTGTGTGTGTGTGTGTGTCTGTATGTCTGTGTGCGTGCATGTGCATGTGTCCTTTTGTCTTGTTTAGCTTGTTTAATGTTCCTGTTAGAGAAAGGGGGTTTAGAAACGTAATGTGTAGTATTAGGGTTAGGGGCAAGGGCAGTGTTAGTACACATCAGTAAGGTGCTGCAGGGACCAAAGCCCCTCTGCCAACCCTTATGCATATGTGTTTCACCCTCCCTGCCTCACCTTACTCATACATGCTAACCCTAACTCTGCCCTGTGCCATCACCTAACCTTAACACTACATATTAACTTAATGAAAATTATTTTCCCCTAACAGTACCTCTACACAAGACACTTGGATAGATACACATGCACTATCACAAATACACACTACAGCTATCATCTCAACTAATGCTGACCCTCATGTTAACCTTCATACACTCACACACAGACATTACTAAATCTATCTCCTTACCTAACCCTTACCTTAACTCTTGGCTGTATGTAAGGAAGAGTCTGTATCTCCACATTATGCACCAGTGAGGCATATGCTGTTCTGCACACTGTCTTCATGATATAGTTAGATACGCACCTTCCTTTGGAAAACAAGACAGTTAGTAAGGTGACTACAAATAGCTCAGTAATGACATCAAAACCCTGATAATTCTAGTGATTATGCCTGATAGTATATGAAGGCCCATCAATTCCTACATGAAAAGACATGGCCCAGCCTTAGAAGAGATTTTGTAAAAGTGAGCTAAGAATAAGGACAATGAAATCAATGGCAAAAAAAATACCAAAACTGTCTGTTAAAAAGAGACCAATGCTTCAGCAGTAATGGTTTATCAAAGCCTATTTCACTGAAGACTGATTTTGTCGCAGATCTGCATGGTTAGTGGAATTTTCCACTGTGTTTGGGAATTTATGAGATGTTTCCCCACCGCTGCTTCAATAACAATGGCAATCTCAAAATTCTCAGAATTAGAATATAATAGTAGAATGCAATAGGGGACATCTTCCACACAGGGATGCTAGGGAAAAGACCCCAAATACAACAACTGTCATGTATTTCTCATCTCTTAATGTATTAGCCCATCCATCCTGTCAAGAAATCACCACCAGTGCTGATTAATTGAGAAATTAGTTTTGGAGAACACAACATTGAATAACTGCTATGCATCCATTTTTTCTAAGCAACATTATTCTTTACCTCTCTTAGCATTACTGATTCTATTGCTTCTGTTTATACCTTCATTAACTGGAATATTTTAAATGCATTGTCTTTTTACTTCAGCCAAAGTTCAGCTAAACATGTCCATAATCTTTTTCACAAAGCTCATTCATATTCACATGAGCCCAGCCAGTTTCATCAAATTTTTTTTTAAAAACTGTGTTGAGTCCATTGAGCACTTGTTAGCTTACATCTTTACCTTCTTTGGTTCGGTCTCTCTTTTTCTCTTTCTGTCTCTCTCTCTCACTCTTGGGGCAAAGATCCCCAAATACAATTGCCATGTGTTTGTCATCTGTTAAGGTGTCAGCCAATCCATCCTGTTAAGAAGTCACCACCAGTGCAGATTTATTGAAAAATTAGTCTTTGGAGAACATAGCTTACATCTTTACCATCTTTCTTTCAGTCTCTCTCTCTCCCTCTCTCACTCTTTCTCTCTAGAAGATTCCCTGTCACATTAAATTATGCATTTGGAGTCCCCATCCATGAACTAATCAGCCATTATCTCATTCATATCTGCCCTACTATAGTCAGCATGTTCAAAATGCTGACTTGTTTGATCAGGACTGGCTATTTCCCAGTTGAGCAGATACAGGACTTGTGCATGTCCTGGTGTTCTGGTTCTGTGATTACCTAGTCAAAAAGACTTTCAACATACATATAAACTTGAAGTAGCATCTCACGCAAAGCAGACCTATTCTTTTGGACTCCACAAAGGTCCACTACTTTATTTAAAGCATCTTGGATTTTCCAGGGTGTTGCCTCTCTACTCTCTGCTAATGAATTTACACATTTCTGTTCCAGTATATTCCTTTTGCTACTGGAACTATATGACTGTGACTAAAGCTGACTGTATAACTTATGTAACCGGCACAGATTATATGCTAGCAGTGGAAAAGCCACTGAATATTGCAAAAATGTCCTTATATTTATGCTATTCAACTCACAGAAAAGGGATCGTATACAAATGTATTTACTTTCAACTGTATAAGCATTTGTTTTAGGTTGTCCCACTGGTGCAGAGGTCTTGTTCCTTACTGATACTGATCCCTGGCATGGAGTGTTTGACAAGGAAGGACGGTAATTAGTGGACATTGGTCAGGTCAACAGTCCTAGGAGAATGGTGTGTGGTGTTTCTGTTACAGAGCTGACCATTTGTGGAGATGTGAACAGAAACTATATGAGCACAATCATTTCTTATAGCATAAGACCACATTTACTTGTTTGTGCAAAGAAGCATGCATATATGAAAGCATTTTGTGGCATTCCACAAATACTACACAGGTTTAAGCTATGTAGAAATACCAGTCAACAGCTTTGCGTCATGGGTGACATCTTTCTAGTACCAACACTACCTCTTAGTGACATAAACATCTTAGTATAAGATAAAGGGGAGGAAAAGGGCAGGGGCTTGTTTGGATTGGTGAGACCAGATGTCTGAAATCAGGAGAGAGTGGTACACAAATGACAGTATGAAGAGACATGTATCTGGTGTGACTGCTTTCTGATGTTTGAAAAGCATTCATATCACATTTCTAAGAACAAAAACAATCATCAGTTTCTGGTTAGCTGATTTAAATGATTTCTTGAACCTGAAAGTATGTTGCTAATTTACAGTGATATTCTTGATCAACTTGATATTTGATTCTTTAAAACAAACTTACAATATATGCTTCAAAATACTAATGGCTGGTCCATCAACATAAATTAGCAGATCTACCTGTTCCAGTAGTGAACCTCAGTCATTTAGTGGCCTCTGGATTAGAAATCCAACTTGGGGGGGGGGGGGGGCTACACATGTTCTGTGGAAAGTGTGTTAGATTTATCTCTGCTGCAGTGATAGCTTCACCACCTCCAGGGAAGCCTGTGAGGAGCTGCAGAAAGCAGAGCAATGTGAATTGTTAACCATACTAGTTTGTCCCTTAGGAAATTTGTGCTTCTGCTATTCCAATTGGGATGCCTGTGGATAGGTCCACAGTATAGACCCCCCCAACACTTAGTCCTGCAGCATATCGCTGAACCACCCTGAGCCACCCAGAATTTCACCAACTTGGGGCAGAGAAATAAAAAAGGCAATTTATAGTAGGTGGTAGACAGAAGATTAGATGACTAATACAGGAACAGGTTAAAACAAATTACAGTGTTAATATTATTCTCAGCACCTGAGTACACAATTGAAATTTCCTCTGCTGAATAGAGTGTTTCTGTTTTAAAACAAACTGTGATTTTACATTAAGTATTTTTATTTATTTATGCTTTTGTTGACTGGGTTAATCCCACTAGGCCAGTGGCCTCTTTTCAGTGAAGACCAGAGGTGGTATTTATCCTGACTTGGAGAAATTTGGCAAGGGCACTGGGGAACTTTCACTAACTTTGAAGAGATGAAGTGAAGCCCTTTCTGGAGCTGTCAGAGGCTGTTACAGCAGTTCCAGGAATTCCAAGATGGAGGAGGGTGCATTAGAGATAGAGATAAAAGCAACATAAAACTTACTGAAGGAAATAGGAGATTAAATATTTTTTACAGATTTGGAAATTGGTGGATTGGAGACACAAGTGTTGGTAGATTTCTTGAACCAGGCAGAATCAAAGGAAGAAGGGGAAGCAAGATGGAGTGACATGGTGGAGATAGCATTACAGGAAGAAGAAAACTGAGAGGTTGAAAACACAAGCAACAGCTGGCGAAGAGAAAACAGTGGAGGTATTCTCAGCTGGTGGAGTAGTTATGCAGATGCAGCAAGGAAAAATGGAACAAGGAACTGAGAGGATATAAAGGTTTGCAGTTTCTTAACAGCCACAAAGAAGATGACTGACGGCAAGAATAAAAAAAGTAAAAATGATGGATGTGTGAGCAGGTATGACATTATGGATAGTAATATTTGCCACTAGGATTTGACATTAAAGATATAACAGCATCAGTTCATGTGGGAGCTGAACATTTTCATGAAGTTACATTTGAAAGCTTTACCTTGTTTGGGAAATTTATGACTGAGCCTGAAAAAAAAAGAAATACAGTAGTGCCCATGGTAAGACTATTTCAGAGCATGGGACAGTAATTAAAAAAGAAAATAAATATGCAGTTTTGGACTTCAGATATGGATAATCATGAGTTAAAACATTTTCTTTTAATTTTACTATGTGAAATTAAGCAAATATGCGATGAAAGAAATGTATGGACTGAGGGTTGAGAAGTGTGAGTAACAATGAATGTTAAGGAATCAAAAATTCAACCTATTTCAAATACAATAATTATGAATAATAAGAAAGGATTTGTTAGGTACTGAGGCCAACATAAAGTACGTTATTTTTGTGGAGTTGAAAATCATTTAGTTAAAAACTGTTACAAACGAAGGTGTGGCCAATGTAAGGAGACGGGGTGTACAGCAAAAAACTGTAAGTCTGTTTGTAAAAAAATGTAAAGAATTTGGAAATTTTTGGCTGATTGTCCCATATTATAAAAGAAAAAAAAATTACATGAAGAGGAAAGCTCAGATGAAAGACAAACAGTAGAAATTATTACCACAGAAGATACTGAAAGAGAAGGTGGTATGAGGGAAGGTGATGCTGAAGAAAGGGTAAACAATTAGGAAGTACTTAGAGAATAAATAACTGCTCAAAGTGAGATTATTAATACACAGGAAAAGAACCGTTTTGTAATTTTAGAAAGTGAAGAGGAAGAAGAGGAAGAAATGGAGACAGAAGAACAATAACAAAATAGTGAAAAAAATAATTGGTAGGAGTCTTACGAGAAGGAAAACAAGACATAGGGCCCAATTCTAAAAGACCTCCTTGCACTGCAAGTGACTTACTCTACTGGAATCTGGCCCTGAATGTAAGTAAATTTATAGATAGGTGTTACACCAAAGTAAGTCACTTACACTGACATCAAGTCTTTTGGAATCAGGGCAGGCATGTATTGGAGTAAACCACTTACACTGACAGTAAGACTTTTTGGAATCTGGCCCCTGGAAGTAATACACTTACAAAAACAGGAAAAGAATGATATAGAAATTTTAGTATTAAAAGTGAATAACATTACAAATGATATAAAAGATTTGGTGGTGGTAGAGTAGTGCAAAAAACTAAAAAAAAATGGATTATGTATGCTTACTAGATGCCAGACAAAAAATACAAAAGGATTGCAAGCAGTATGGGTCAATTTGTTTGTTCGATGGGAAATGAGACTTGTTCTAGAATAGGAATTTTTATAAAAATGCAGAAATAAGAATTTTAGATGTAACAGTATTGTAGTAGTGATACGTGATACAAGAATGAGGCAAAAATATATAATATTAATAGTGATTTATGTGTATGTTAATATGATGGAGAGAAAACAGTTGTGTGAAGAAATTAAAAATTGTTTTGGCAAATATGTCAGTAGTGATGGCAGGAGATTTTAACTGTAACCTTGGAAAAGAAAAGGGAAAAATAACACAGGATATTTAGATGTTAAGAGAATTAATAAAATGTGGAGATTTAAAGGTGGGAAATAATAGAGAATGAACATATAAAAGGGAATTTTTAAGACTAAAATTGATTATATAGTTTACTCTAAAGACATCAAAGAAATAACAGGGGGAGTACAGTTGCCAGAGTTTTCAGGACATAGAGCAGTATGGTCCAGAATAAGGGGAGACAGTGAAATAATAAAGGATGGAAAAGGGATAAAGAGATTAACTGCAGAGTTTTAAAAGAGGAAGAAATGTTATGGAAAGATCATATAATAATGAGACAAGTTAATAGAAATTGGGCACAATTTATTTATAAGCAGAAGTATAAAATGTAACTAGAAGTGGAAAGCAGAATAAACAAAAATATATCAGATGAAATATAAGACACTTCACGGAATTACGAGAAAGAGCTGGAAGCAAGGAAGTGACAAAATAAAGCAAATAGAAAATAAAAACAGATGCATGAAATAAATAGAGAAAAAGTAAAAACGATGTTATATAAGCAAAGACTTTTCTGAAAGGAAAGAAAGAGGATGTTCCCCTTCTTTAGAAATAATAAGAGAAAGAAGGATGCATTGATGCTATCTTAGATGACAAAGGAGACATAAAATGCAAACAAGAAAATATCATTGAGGTGGTAGAGAATTTTGTAGAGAAAATTTATGAAAAAGATAAATGTTTGGGCAAGAAAAATGGAAAGTGAAAAAAAATTGAAAATGGATAGATTGTATTTAGAAAATGATATAATAATAGACAAAAGAGAGTTGGTAAAAAAAGGTAAAAAGTTGGGGTTGGGAGTTGGCATAATGGTTAATGTGTTTATCTTACAAACATAGGGTTTGATTCTCAATGGGGGTAATTGACTAGGCTTAAAATAGCCCACATGTGCAGTCAGGCTAGTATGAACTTATGAAACTTATGAATCAGCACCGGGACTGAATAGCATAAACTATGAGCATTATAAGAAAATGAATAAAGATGAAAGAGAAGTGTTTAAAAAACATCAAATGAATGAATGAAGGAAGTCACAATGAAACAAGACATATATAAAGGAGTGATAAGATTTATATGGAAAAGGATGACAGAAAATATATAAAAATGCTAGGGAATACTGATTATAAAATATTTATAAAAATGCTACAAAAAGGATGGAGAAGGTATTGGACGAAGTAGTAGGAGATGAGATCTATGATATAAAAGGAAGATAGGTAAAAAATGTTAATTATAGTAAAAGAAATAATGAAGATGATACTGAATTAAAATAAAGAAGCAAGACTGCTAGCATGTGGCATAGCTAAAACCTTTGATAAAGTAAGCCATGGAGTGCTGTGGCAAATACTAAAGGCATGTGGTATAGGAGAAAAAAATATTAATGTAAAAAATGTTATGAAAATTCATGGTTACAAGTTACAATAAATGGACAAATGGGAAAAAAATAAGTATAAAGAGAAGAGTAAAACAGGGCTACCAAATGAGTATGTGCTAATTTGTATTAGTAATGAATGTAGTAGTAAATACATGCATGCATGCAATGAGGGAGACAAGATGAGAAATAGAAGGAAACATTATATTAGTATTCTGTATGACATATGCAGATGATTTAGTTCTAATGAAAAATAAGGGATGGATAAGCGAGTTTGTGATAAGGATCTAAAGAAAAATAAGGGATGGATACTTGCGTTTGTGATAAGGATCAAAAAGCTGGTCTGCAGTAAAACAAAATGAAGTGTAAGGGATTTGGTGAGTTAAAAAGGTGGAATAAATTTCCCAAGAAAGGAAATAAAGATTTTGTGAGTGACATTTGTTGAGCGTAAACATGTAAAAAATCAATGAAGAGAGAATCTGGAACAAATGAAAAAAATAGCTTGGTAGTAACATTTTTATTTATTATTTCAGAAAAAGACATATATGTTGAATACTTATGTACTTAGAAATATAATATTTAGGG
Organism: Protopterus annectens; assembly: GCF_019279795.1. Lineage (NCBI taxonomy): Eukaryota > Metazoa > Chordata > Ceratodontiformes > Protopteridae > Protopterus > Protopterus annectens. The sequence continues at coordinate 107,965,196 of NC_056731.1, read as the reverse complement.
GGAATATATCTGATTCTCACTCAAATGGGAAAAGAGTTATTAAAGATTTTTAGCTTCATTTGGGGCTCTAAGTTAAACCCAGTGAGGAGAGGGATAATTTATAATAAAAAAGAAGGTGGTTTAAATTAAAAAAACAAAATGGGTTTATTTAGCATCTATGCATGTACTTAAGTTAATGAGAAAAGTAAAAGAAAGACAAAAAGAAATGATAGGAAATAAGTTATATGAAAATATTGAAATGTATGGGCAGGAGAAAAAACAAAAAAAGAAAAAAAGATAGGATGGAAGAAAACGAATATGAGAATAAATGAAATTTTGGAAGTTAAAAGTGTAAAGATTGATTGGAAAAGAAAAGAAAATAATGGTATAATATGGTTTTAGAAAAGAATGGTCTATCCATGGAAGGAATTAAAAGAAAGTGAAGAAAGGCAAAAAAGGTAGAAAAGGTCTGAAATATTTTATGAAGCAGAGGAGTTTTTGTGTAGAATTTTACTATTCAAATTATTAGTGAAAGAGAATATGAAAATTAAGGTAATGGAGGAAAGACAATGTGTTCAAAGTAGTAAAGAGAAAAACAACAAAACTTTCTTTTTTGGATATCAAAAAGAATAAACAATTTGGGGAAAAAGTTTACAAATGAATAAAGATGGGAGGGATTTAAGTGTATAAATATGAATATGGTATCATATAGGAAGTATGATAAAGAAGTGTGATATGGATAAATGGGATGAAGTACTGTTTGTGACACTATAGGTTTGTTTGTGTTTGTGTCTTTCGGCTTTTCCCGGTTAGGGGTCACCACAGAGGAACTCCGGTCCGCTAATGATTGGCAGTTGATTTTTCCGTACCGGCTTGCCAGGTCTGACGCACAACCTTCAACGAAGGTACGCCCATTCACGCATGTCTCCATGCAGAAGATGCTCTAGCTGAGAATCGAACCGGACAGCGTCTTACTGTGAGGTGACAACGCTACCGCAGCACCACCACCGCGGGTTTGTGACAATATAGGTACTGTGGAAAAAAGATATGAGATTTTTTTTATATAGCAAGAAAATGGAAGAGGGTGATGTAGTAGATGAAATAAGAAGATGGTTGTGGAAGAAAGGGTTTGGATAGAAGGCAAAAAAAAAAGAATGAAAGAAACAGAATTGCTTATGTGAATGCTTTTTTGTTGATAACTTGTAAATAATTTTAAGCATTAGTTTAAAAACTGAGAGTGTAAATATTTGACTTCATTTTTATGGCATCTCATGAATATAAATGAAACAAAGTGCCCCCTTCTTTTTTCAATAATGCCATCAGATCTTTTGCATCTACCTACAATACCAACAACTTGGTCAAATGGGACTTTGGTGTGATGCCTCATCCAAAGGACTACATACTCAGGAGTGCAGCACCCCCCTTATGTCTCAATGTGTTTGTAGTGGAAAATTAGTCCAAGCACTTCAGTGGGAATAGAACCCATAGCCTTCAGATCTACCAGAACCAAAGGAAAATGTGTTAATTGTTGAGTTACTGACAATATTATATGAACTGTGTTCTCATCCCTCACCTTCTAAAAAAATGCATAACCTTCACTACAAAGATAGAGTCCAATGCATACTGTTGCTGGATTTAAGTGGTGCAGCAGTGACTCTAAGTGCTCCAAGGACAAGGACAAACCAATATAAACAAACTTGCTCAAGTCCTATATCTCCCTATGCAACCTTCTCTCACAAGTCAATCGTCTATGAGTCTCAATCTCATTTATCAAGGAACTCAACCAGTCTTGCTCTATGCACAATGGCTTGCTAGTTCTTTACTCCTCCATAAACCCACCTAACTTCAGTGGACTCCATATTCCCAGCTACGTTATGCCTATTGTTTGATATCTCTCTCTCTCTCTCACACACCCTCCTCTCTCTTTTTAATATGATTTAAGTTTGAGTTATTAGCTCCTTTTCAAATCCTGTCTCAGCCTTTGAAGTATACCCATCCAGACTGTTATACAGCTAAAACAAACATCAAAGCAGTGCTTACTTCAAGCATGTTTTGCTTTCATACGTTACAAAACCCTAAAAATCAATGAGAAAATCCATAAAAGACATCAACCACAAAGCAGGCAGTAATTATGAACACATTATGAAGAAAGATGGCCTTTTAATGGGAACAGTGTAAGAAGAACTTAGGTACTTCAAGAGCAAGTCCCTTCTCATAAAGCACTCTAACAAGCTCATGTAATACAAGTAAATTGGTTACCCTTAGTGGATAATTATTATAATATTTTAATGAAAACATTCACATAAACTTTTAAAGACACATAGTCCTTAAAAGTAATAGACATTGTTTCTAATAAACATTTCATATACTAACATCTGAAAATACTAAAATGGTTCAATGAAAAACAATTAAAATCATTTGGTTTTAATGAATTAAGCTTGCCCACTGAAAAACCTTCTCTTTTTTTCTAACAAAAATCTGCTAATGCAGATAACCGTATTAATTCTCTGTCTGTAAGGGGAGACACAGTTTGTGATATAATGGTGTGGGTTAAACTGAATTACTACCAGTACGATGACACTTGACTGCCCTAGTAAATGGATGAGTAACATCCTGCACTAGTGGACACAGCAGCACTAACACTAAGGCACTGTTGCTATAATAAGAATTCCAAGTAAAAAGGTTGTGCAGCCCACTACTTCCTTTCTTAGTCTGACCTTTGTGTATTAGAAGAGTAGGTGGACATTTGTAAACCAACTTACTGTGATAATTACTGCTGACTTTTGTTGGCTGTCATAGCTTCCTGTTATTTAGTGTGATGACGTTGAAAAAGATCACCACTCCAGTAGTCAGCTTTATTACCTAGTTCATAAATAAATGCATGAATATGTATGTCTGTTACATTTTCAGTACATAAATAAATAAATGCATGAATATGTATGTATGTTACATTTCTAGTAAACAACGCTTTAAAATAACAACTAAATAAATGCAGGAATATGTATGTGTGTTAGATTTTCAGTTCATAAATAAATAAATGTATGAATATGTATGGATGTTACATTTCCAGTAGACAACGCTTTAAAATAACTAATGAATACATAAATAAATAAATAAATGAATGAATATGTATGTCTGTTAAATTTCCAGTAAATGACATTTTAATCTGGGGACTAAACAAAGCATTTTCTAAACTGAAAATTAAACAAGTGAATTAATGTAAATTAAACATTTCCTGATAATCATGTTATCTCTGTACATGCAAATTAGATGAATGAAGTACTGTTTACTCTTTTAATCTATATGTAATTTTTGACTACCTTTTGCTAGAAGTCTAAACCTCAAAATGCACTCACTCGAGGCACTCCTTAAAATGGAGAACATTGACATCTGTGCAGTGACAGAGACCTGGTTCAAAGCTCCAGAGAGCACCCCTGCATTACCAGGCTATAATTCATACCACACCTTTCAGCCACCAAACCCGGACCGAAACACTAAAGGTGGAGGCGTGTCCATATTCATTAAGGATATCCACACCTCCAAGCTAGTTGCTCAGCATAATGCATCCAAGATTATCCAAGTTCAACTAACTCTGGGCAAAACAGCAATTAAGATTGTAGCTTGCTACAGACCCCCCACCATGCCCCAGGATTCCCACTCCTCTTTTCTTGATACACTGGAAAATATTAAGGTACAACCCAACACTCTAATAATGGGTGATTTCAACTACCCTACCATTAACTGGGAAAACTACTCATGTACCAACTCTTTTGCTCAATGTTTTCTGGAAATCATCAATTCCAACGCTTTGGATCAACTTATCCATACCCCCACCAGAGGCAGCAATATCCTAGACCTGGTCATCACCAACATGGGTGACCGGTGTTCCATACCAGAGGTCAGCTCCTCGTTGGTCAGATCTGACCACAGGCTAATCACCCTAGACATCCACATCTGGCTCCCACCCCCCATTAGGAAAACAACCGTAAAAAATTTCTCCAAAGCCAACTTCACGCTTCTTAAAACAGAAGTGGCAAACTTCATGACACCCATGCAGATGGACAATAGAGGTACGACTGCTGAATCCTACACAAATGCACTTTATAAGCACTTACACAAGTGCATGGATCGTGCTATCCCTAACAGAACCAAGATGCTATCCTCCAAAAAAAGGAAGCCAGTCTGGTGGTCTTCTGCCATAAACAAACTCAACAACAAAAGAAAGAAACTGTTGCAAAAAAGAGTAAAATCCCATGATTGGAGGAACTCCCTGGTCAGCCTCAGTAAGAAGCTGAGATCCCTCATAAAATCCTCCAAAGCTAGTTATGAAAACAAAATTGCTACTGATTCTAAAGACAACCACAAAGCATTCTATAGCTATGTCAAAAATCTCAATGGCAACACTCAGATCTGCTTGGAGTTACAGCACAATGACACTAAATATACAGAACCAACTGATATTGCCAGCATCCTAGCAGATAGGTTCAGTGCTAATTTTACCCCCCTCTCACCCCCTAAAGGGCCCATCTTTATGCCGGAAGAATGCAAAGTTCCTGTAATCATGGCTGGACAGGTAAAAACTTCACTCTCCAAAGCCAAGAACACAGCATCCATGGGACCTGACAACATCCCAGGCTGCCTTCTACATGAACTACAGAATGAACTGGCACCCCACCTAAGTACCATGTTCAATCATAGCCTCACCTCAGGCTTTGTGCCCATTGAATGGTGCACCGCGACAGTTATCCCACTCCACAAAGGGGGGCCACAACAGACCCCGTGAACTACTGCCCCATTAGCCTGACGAGCCTCGTCTGCAAGGCCATGGAACGTATCATCATGGAACTCATCAACAAAGACATTGGAGATCTCCAAACCCTGGACCCCACACAGTTTGGGTTTGTAAAAGGCAGATAATGTCTCCTAAACCTGATAGACTTCTTTGAAGTAGTCACCAAAGCCATAGATGAGGGTAAGGTGGTTCACACAGCCTATCTAGATCTCGCCAAGGCATTCAATACCACCCCCCACTCTGGAATTATAGATAAATTCACTAAACTAGGTATAAATCCCTATGTCACAAGATGGGTTGCCAACTGGCTTACTGAAAGAACCCACACTGTGAAAGTAGCAGACTCCAAATCAGACTTCAGACCAGTGACAAGTGGAGTACCACAGGGTTCAGTCCTGGGTCCTCTCCTGTTTGGTATCTACTTCTCTGAAGTACAGGCTAACACAGAAAGTCTTTGGCTAACTAAATTCGCAGATGACTGCAAACTAGGAGCCATAATTGAAACTCCTAATGATATGGACATCCTACAAAAGGGCCTCACTGAGACAGATGCCTGGTGTCAAAGACATGGTCTCAAGCTCAATGCCAAAAAGTGCATTGTCATGCCCTTTGGTAAAAATTCTGTACCCATGAAATACCACATAGGCGGTAGTCTACTTAACACAGAAAGTGTAATAAGAGACCTTGGGACACAGGTGGACAGTAGTCTCTCCTTTGATAATCACATCGCCAAAGTGGTCAGGAAATCCTTCTACATGGCACACCTCATCACAAAAGGTTTCTCATCCAGAAAAAAAGAGGTCATTGTTCCCCTCTACTCATCACTCATTAGACCCATTATAGAGTACAACACCCCTTTTGATATGTACCTCACAAGACATCTACAACAACTGGAAAGGCCGCAAAAATACCTCACAAAGAGGATTACTGGCCTCAAACAGATGCCTTACGCAGACCGTCTCAAAAAACTCCAGCCCTTCTCCGTCGTATATCGCCTACTCAGAGGCGATCTCTGCCTAACATACAAAGCTATGTCAAACCCAGAGCTGTTGGACATGCTCCACTTAAAGAAATCCCAATCCCTCCGAGCTACACGCTCTAGGGACCTAAACCTTGTCACCACAATAAACAGAACATGCTGGAGGGATAGATTCCTGTCCCAGAGACTTCCCATACTCTGGAACAGACTACCTATCTATGTCAAACAGAACTCCTCATTAGCACTCCAAGAAAAATCTTGATGATTGGATGGGTAATAGGAAATTCACCCTGGGATCACTTCTATGGTTCTGCTTGACAGGGGCACAGGAAAATAATTTTCTTGGGTGGCGAAAGCCAGGGTACATTTTTGGCTAGGCTTGTATAGGCCCTAGGGCCAATAGCCTAGTACCTACCTATGAACCTATGAAATACCACCCTTACAATTTTCTGAACAAAGTTCAGCAATGCGAATACATTCACCACAGAAATAGATGTGTAAACAACAGAATTACTGTTTCAGCAAACATATGTATATCAATATTCTGGCCAGATCTGTTTTTAACATACATTTTTTTTTATAATAGAAGGAATAATTATACATACAAGAATATTTTAAACAGTTCACATCTGCTATACCACTGTACATATATTATTTCTGTAGCATATCTCAGTCTCAGACGTGTTTATACCATAATGCAATTTACTGAAACTACTAGTCCTTAACTAGATTATTCACTTATATGCAAATACCTTGTAACATCACTCAGTGCCAGAATTGCTGAAAAAACATTATGCTTTACTGCCCATAATAGTATTTCTGAGAACCTTGTAATTGTTGTGAGGAAGCATACACTGCACACTATACCAGCATGTAAACATTTGTATAGATGCAGCTGTACCCTGTAGGAACAAGCACAGGGCAAACCCCAGAAACAAGCACACATGGTAGGACCAAAATATCAACAAGCTTTGCAATAAAATGAAGACAATGTTCATCAAATGTAAGAAGACTAATTACCAGAATGATAGCCCTCTCATCACTGAAATAAACAAACAACTTAGGAACTTAATAAAAATCCACCAAAGCCAAGTCTGAGGCTAAAATAGTTTCCCAAGCTAAAGACAAACACAAGACCTTTTTTAGTTGTTGAGTCTTTCGGCTTTTCCCGGTTAGGGGTCGCCACAGTGGAACTCCGGTCTGCTAATGATTGGCAGAAGATTTTTACATGATGAGTTGCCAGCCCTGATGCACAACCTTCAACGAAGGTATGCCCATTCATGTATGTTTCCACACAGAAGACGCTCTAGCTGAGAATCGAACAGGACCTCTTACTGTGAGGCGACAACGCTACCGCAGCACCACCACTTTTAGCAATGTTTGTAATCTCAAAAGCTCAACACAGTAATGCACTGAGCTGATTGTAAACAATGTTACATACACTAAGGCTGAAGATATAGCAAATCTACTGGCCAATCAATTTAGCTCTAACATTACCCCTCTCTTTCGTCTGTCTATCCCTCAAGATATACCTGAAACTGGCTCCTCTCCAGTTATTACAGAAGACCAAGTCCTAAAAGCACTATCAAAAGATAAAAATACTTCATTAATGGGTCCTGACAATATCCCTGGATGCATGAAGCATGATTTAGCCATCCACCTAACAACACTGTTCAACATCAGCCTCCATACAAGTTTTGCACCAAGCAAATGGAGGACAGCTACAGTCATTCCTCTGCATAAGGGAGAATCTTCCACAGACTTAGGTAATTACACATCCATAAGTCTGACCAGCCTTGTACGCAAAGCCATGGAAAGACTTACCATGGAACTCATCAATAAGGACAAAGAGAGCTTCCAAACACCAGACCCATCTCACTTTGGATTCATCAAGGAAGCTCATGCTTACTCAATCTGATGGACTTTTTTGAAAAGGTTACCAATGCAATGGGTGAAGGCAAAATGCTACAAACCACATACCTTGATAGGGCCAAAGATTTTGACACAGTCTCCTATTCAGACTTAGTAGAAAAGTTAAATAAACTTGGAATAACTTGCTGGATTGCCAACTGGCTCACTGATAGGACTCAGGAAATCAAAACAGGGGAAGTTACTTCCACAAAGAGATCAGTCATCAGTGGTATCCTCCAGAGTTCTGTGCTGGGTCCACTCCTGTTTGGCATCTACTTCTCTGAAGTAAAAGCAAATATCAAAGGGGTCTGGATGACTAGGCTTTTAGATGACTGAAAGCTAAGAGCAGTCACTGAATCACCAAATGACTTAGCCACCCAGTAGGAAATTTTGTCCCAATTAAATAACTGGTAACAAAATCATGGACTGAAACTAAATGCCAAAAAATTAGTTACTGTATCATTTAGAAAGTCATCCACTCTGGGGTACTACCACATTGAAAATACACCCTAGGGATTTGGGAACTTGAATGGGCAGTGACCTAACTTTTGACCAGCATATGTCCACTGTCCTTCTATATTGCACAGTTTATAAACAAATGAATTTTGTCTAGATCTAGGGATGCTATTGCACCACTTTACTCAGCCCTCATTAGGATAATAATTGAGTATAATGCTCCCTTTGGCATGTATCTGTGCAGACACATGCAACAACTGGAATGCCCACAGAGATACATCAATAAATAAATGAATATAAGACCAATATGTCCTAAATGAACTGACTCAAACCCCCTGTCATTATACTTGATATACTATAGACTGCTAAAAGGTGACTTGTGTCTGGCATACAAGGCATCCTCTGATCCAGTACTGATGGATTTACTGCACATCAACAAGTCAAACGGTATAGAAATAATCAGTCTAGGGATTTGAAACTCTTCTGCAATATGAACAGAATGGATGTTGAGAAAGATATATCTCACAAAGGATATCGCTGCTCTGAAGCAGACTCACCATCCATATAAAATAAAGCACACCCCTGCCCATATCCAAGAACAATTTGAATCTATGGATGGGAAATAAAAAAAAAATACCCCAGGACTTCCCCCCTGTACAATTAATAGACTGAGGCAGCTCCTAAATGCTTTATCCTATATGTGGGTACCCTCAAATTATCTATGATATAATCTCAGTAATTTTCTTCCAGTATAATATGTAATTATTGACCATGAGATGGGTAAGGCCAATCTAACACCCAATTTGATGGGTTAATTGAGCACCAAAAGGGTAATTAGCTAGGCTTAAAAATGGCCTACAAAGGCAGTTGGCTTAGTATGAACCAAAGCTAGACCTCTTTTAAAATGCTGCCTGAATCTGGTGGATATTCTGAAGTTTTTTTTCATAACCTCTTGCACTGTGTTATGCCATCCCTTTTCTGATATACCATTCTTCATTATCCAGTTTCTAACCATGTATTCTTTGGCTATCATTGCTAAGAATATCAGTATCTCAAAATCTAGTATGGGATTTTCAAATTTAATTTTTAGTATGTGAGCATTCCAAGATGGCTGTGTGTCAGTGATTACCTGAGTAATTTGAGTGTTTCATCCAAATCAGTTTAAATGGTTTACAGTTTCACAGTGTGTGTTTATATCTGTATACATTGATTCATGTACTGTGCAGATCTGTGAAATACGTTATACTAGGTGAGTCCAGTTTTACTACGGTGTTATAGCAATCTGGGGTATAATAAATTCCATATATTGTCACTTTGCAAAGGAATGTATTTATATGACTTTAGCCAGAATCTGCCCTAAACCACATGTATGTCTTTAGGCTGTAGTTGTTTGGCCCAATAGATGGGTAGTTGCAGGAGAAACATGCTGGCTCTTGAGAGTATACTGTAGTGAATGTTTATATTGGTTCATGGGTTCATAGTTAAGTACTAAGATAGCTGCTCTTGTGGGCCAGTTTAAGCCTATCCAATTTCCTTTTTGGTGCTTGAATTAATTTATCTCATTTGGTGTTAGACTGGCCTTAACCATCCCATGGTCAATAATTATATGTTACCCCTAGTGAGAATAACTGGGAACATACCATAGATAATTTGAGGAGATGCATGCATGCATGGGATCAAGTGTTTACGAGTTGCCTCTGTCCATTAGTAGTATAGCAGGCAGTCCTGTGGTAAATGTTTTGTTTCCCATCCATAGATCCATTATTTCTTTTAATCCATTCTTTCAAAAAATAGTTTGTCACTGGAGTTATGACAGATGTTGCTGTCATGTATTTTGAGACAACTATTCTATTTTCATAGGTTCATGGATACATACTAGGCTAGCTGCCCTTGCAGGCCATTTTAAGCCTAACCAATTTCCTTTCAAAGGTAAGAATTAAGCCCTGTATCTTCTGTCTGTGAGGTAAATAACTTAACCATTATGCCATCCCCACCCCCCTTATGCCAACCCCCAACTAGGCTGCAAGCTTTTAAAGCACAACATTCCCCTCATTGTGTTTTGGTCCACTATTCTGTCCTCTGCTAGAGAGTTTTCACTAGTCTTTGATGGTGTGAGTATTTGATCACTCAGTATAATATCTTCTTCTTCTGGCTTTTCCCAGTTAGGGGTCACCACAGCAGATCACATGTCCACTCATGATTGGCAGTGGAGTTTTACAGTGTCGAGTTGCCAGCCCGGCACCCAACCTTCCACAGAAGGCACACACATGCACGCACACACTCACACCTAGGGCCAATTTAGAGTGTCCAGTCCACCTACAGCATGTCTTTGGGATGTGGGAGGAAACCGGAGCACCTGGAGAAAACCCACAGGGGTACAGGGAGGACATGCAGACTCCGCACAGAAGGCACCCCAGCTGAGGATCGAACCAGAGAACCTCTTGCTGTGAGGAGGCAACGCTAACCGCTGCACCACTGTGGCCATTACTAATTAATTGCTGTATCAGTTTAGATTATGTTGCAAACTGAAAGTCTGACATAAATGTGTTTTTGTCTGCTATCAGCTTTTCTAATAGCAGAGGGAAATCTTTTTGTCTTTATTCAACCTGTGTCAGAGAACAGGATTAGCTTAGTAATGGAATGGAGTTTCTTCTCCTAATCTTGCTATAACAATATCCACGGTGGGGTAGAGTTTTGTGGGTGATCTATCTCTTCTGCAACCTTAAATAATTTATCTAGCCTACTAGTATTATAGTAACTAAGTGTGCATAAGGAATGCTATCATACTGCTACAGCAATAGAGCTTTGAAGAGAGGTAATGCTAACAGAGAGCACTATATTGCCTTTTTTATTTAAAATGTGCAAACTAAGTTTTACTTTGGGTTTATTGGACTATTCTTTCTGCACGATGTCTATAATGGATTATTTTCTCTATGAATAGTCATCATGGCTTTTCAAGTTTGCATTATCTCTTTATTTTTGTTTCAGCATTGCATGAATTGTACACTGCTCAATGATACGTTACTCTTGTCTCATTGATCTGTTATATTTTCTTCAGTGTGTTATGGTTAGCAGTACCTTATTAACTTATCTGTTTTGTGTCCCTTTTTAGGCATCATTTTGTCTAAACTGTGACTAACTAGTACAGATATTTATGTTAATTTTATTTACGCCATTTCATAGCTTACAGACTGCTATTGTGTAACCTCTACTCTGTTGTATTTTGCTATGCTTTGTTGCTATGATTTCTCACTGGAATTTTACTTCTGATTATCTGTAATCTGAATTTGTATTTGCCTCATATACAGATATATTGACTTACCAGACATTTTGTCACATCTGTTTCATTTTGTCTTTTTGGCCCCATATCAAGTCTGAAAATGGGCCCTGGGCCTATTCACTTACCAGAATAACAAGCAAACAGACAAGGTGCTTATAGGAGCAGAGTAAACTCTGGTTGTGTTAGTCCTTTGGAAACTACCAGAATTATATTTATTATATCCCTTGTGGCTTTCAGCAGAACATTCTAAATTTGTGGAAGAGGAAGAAATGCAGTAAATAGGAGACTGAGCTGCCAGAAGAAAATATGTCCATTTTCCACACTGAGTTTGGAAGACAAGAACATATTTAGGATGCTATGGTATTCACCTCTGAAGCACTGACATCTGTTTTTAGGTCCACCTGAAATATGCATTCTGAAGAAATACTGAGGGGGCCACAGTTCAGAAACAAGCAATGCATTGCCTTAAGTGAAACAACATGGTGAGTAGTGATGCACATGAAGGGAGCAATTTAGAGGCACACACACAAAGCATAAGTATGCAGGTGAGAAATATAACACAGTGGGCATCTCATTCAAATAACCTCATAGTGACATGCAGTGGGTTCAATACATAAATGAAAGCCATTGTGTATGGAGATGAGCTTGGCAACACAACTCAGAAATATATAACATTTACAAGATGAGCCATGGTGATCGGTTTATCTGTACACCATCATTTCTCTTTCAACAGGTGAATCACTTGTGTGAAGATACTTGCAGTAGTGCTAGCATTAGCTGGTCAGCTTGTGTTAATTGTTGCTTTGGAAGCCAATGTACATGATTTTATGTTGTTCACTGCTACCACCTGCATTGCATGCAGAAGTGGTTTATGTGTCATCACCTCCATGCCATGACTGGGGCACAGTCATGTGCCCCAGTCATGTGGACAGAAACATCATGAGTGACCTTTCACCTCTATTGTGCAAGTAAAGAAGAAGAATACTAAGACATTTAGACATTTTTTTACATTTTAAACTAGTTTCATCATTCAGATCATTTGATTTCAATTAATTAAATTTTAAGATGAGAATTGTTCCCATTTTTCAATAAACGTATCTCATGTTATACTGGCCACTTCAAATATTCTAAATTCAACTAGTCTACAGTAATCATATGGCTAGTTTCTGCATTCCTAGTATCACCCTTCCGAACTGCATAGAAATGTTCCCTAAATCTTGTTTTGCATTTTATTATCAGCTTTGTGTACCTCTTCTGAAACTGGCAAAGCATATAATATACTACACCTTGGTTGTTGCAAGTAAACAGTTGCACCCCCTTATGTATCAAGCTTTCTTTTGATTTAAAAGTGATTCCTTTATATAGATGCTCACAGGCTTTACAATGTTAATGTCCAAAACAGCCCCCTTGTACCATTTGGTTTGCCTAACTATTGAAATCTAGTTGTGCTACTATGTTTCCTATTTTTCTTATTCTGGAGAAAAAACTAGCATAACAATAGTGACAATAATACTGCTTAATATTTATAAATCTTTTTTTTGAACAATTGTAGCTTTGGCATTACTGTTTCAAAACTATATAATTGAAACAATTCTTTTAAATGTGCTCTTTAGTTTACTTTATGGCAATAAAGATTTTTCCTCCATCTAGAAACTTGCAATGAGACATTATAGAATTTTTGCAGTACTGGACTCAATACAGTAGTGGTTAATCAGGCAGAGTTTTTTTTGCTGTGTGTTTGTGGGTGGGTGAATGGAAGTGTATGAAGTGAAATTTATAAGCTTGCACTGTGTTTTGTTAGAAAGCACTAAGTATGATAAAGTTTAATTTAAGAAGACCTGATTAGATTGGTTATGTTAACTTGTTTGTATGGACAGTGCAGTGAGGTGGTCATAGAAAGCAGGAAGCAATATTAGCTTATGAAAGTAGAAATTCAGTGTAAATTCAGGCAATAATGTAGTGAATGGAAGTGGAAGGTATAAGTTCTCCCCTCTAGCTAAGAAAATGGTCACATACTCACAATTACTCTGACGTCAAATTGATCTGTACAAAAAGAGGTCAGTTTAACAAATGAAGGAACTAAAACAAAAACGTAAACTTATAATAGTTTATAAAAGTATCCCAGGTAAGCAAACATCTATTTATTAGATCCATCAGTGTGATGTAAAACAGACACATAAGAAAGAGAAAAAACGAAAAAGAAATTCTTAATATTAAAATAAGACTATTAACAAGAAGTCAAGAAGAATGCTAACTAAAGTTCTTTTTTTAACTACTCTCTGTGGAAACTTGGCTAGCCAGACTTATTTCATAATGCAAGCTGTACAAATTAAAAAAAAAAAAAAAAAAAAAAAAAAAAAACAGGCTTTTTGCCTATTACTAATGCTAAATGTGACCCCAGGAAATAATTCCTAAAGGCAATAAATACTGGAAAGCTAGGAATGACTAGAGAATAATACAGTAAGGAAGCTGCACTTACAATATTGCTGATGTGAGAAGCAATGCCACCTTTTCCCAGAGGCTGTATAACTAATACTTTAACCAGCCTGGTTGTGTATGTGAGCAGAATATGACTAGGAGAGCAGCAATAGTAATGCATGAAGCAAGGAGCCCAAAATGCTTTAAAGTATTATAAAGGTGCTGAAACTCGAGAATGCTTTAAGCAGAGCTAAGTGCTATTAATATCTCATTGATACTCCTCTTACATCGCTATCTTTACTTTTCACTGTAACACATGACTTTGTCTTTTGTAAAGATATGCATTGTTTCATCATCTGGATGCATATTATATTGCAATTTTGTTACCTGTCTGAAATCTCATTGCAATAATTGCATTACTTACCTTTGAGAGTTGCTGCAGTATTGTATGTAACATGGTCAGATCCCACAACTGGTGCTGTGTTCAGTGCACTACCCCTGTAAGCAAAATATAAATAAATAAATAAATAATAAAATGTATTTCAACAACAGTGGCCCCATTGATGTTTATACATCTGTGTCTGGCATGTGGGATCACCACCACTAGCTGTGTGAATACAGAAATTTACCTAAGAAGAAAGTTCCACTAAGTTAACAAAGAAGATAAATCAGGTCCTATCACTCAGGTCTCTTGTTGTTCAGCACACAGAAAAAGAGGTCTGAACAGCTATGGTTGGGTGGACAAGTAGATTGTAAACTTTGTTTTTCAGCACAGAACAGACAACTTTGAGCGATTGGTATAATGGTTATGGTGTTTACCTTACAGACACAAGGTGCAGGGTTTGATTCTTACATGGGGTAATTGGTTAGGCTTAAAGTGGTCTACAAAGGCAGTTAGTACCCACAACCCTCCTGGACATGGGCAGTCATTACTAAATGCAGTTGTGGGTATTGACTCTTATATCTATGGTATTACATTGGGATGAAACGGCTATGCTTGAAATAACCTCTTGTTCGATAGCCTAGTAACCTCCTATGATTTAAGGTATCCTGCACCTTCAAAGGTGTATTTTTGGAAGTTTGTTGAATAGACGAAATCTCATTCAACATGGCTGAAATGGTTTGCATAATTAAGGCGTCTTGCAGCTCTGAAGATTTCTTTGGTAAGTGGTTAAATAAATCACATACCTTGTTTCTGAATATACCAGCAACAACTGAATCTACAGCAAGGATAGTTGCTAATAAAACTGGTATATCACAGTGGACCTTCCATATAAATTCTCCATGCTGGCGCTCTGTATCCATTTTCTGACTTGGCTTCCATATCTTAGTCCAGACCTAGCATCTAATTGCCAAACTTGAATAGACTTAAAAAATGATTTTCAAAATCATTACTACACAAATCTCTTAAGAAGAGTCACATTGATAAGTGGGTATCATTTGTGGGGGTAACTTATCCAGGGTTCAGTTAAGAGGAAGTTCTGGTTAGCCACAGTTCAAATAACTAAGACTTGTCTGTATGTGAATGAAGGTTCAATCTGTTCCAGTTTGGCACAGTCTGACACACACAACATGTTGTAAGTAACATAGCAAATGAATGCAAGGACTTTTTCAGAAATTTTCAAAGAGTTGCTTAATAAAATGGCTTTACTGAAAGTCTCATTTGTCCATTATTATGTTCAAATTAAAATTTTTGGAAGAAATTTAGCAGGGGCATACTTTTTTCTTCATTTATGTAATTAATAAGATTAGATAAATGAAGCATATTCCTGTTAAGAAAGCTGTTATTAAATAGGATAGGAACCTTCTTAAAGTAATGATCTCCTTGTCCAGGTTCTTGTCTTTAAACATAATCTTTTTGAGAGGATGTGAATAGGCTGGGACTTTTAAGACTAGTAGAAACTGGGTGACATGTTTGCAAGCTAGGATTAAGATAGTTGGTGCACATTAAGGCAACAAAACATTCAGTGTTTTTTTGTTTTCTTAATAGGATTATACTTTTGCTATTGCATTATATTAATGTAATAAAAGAGCATTTATACCCCTGCCAAATTTGTTCAGAAAATTACAATTTGAACATAAGTAGACAAATTTCAAAGTAACACTGGAAATGGATATCGCCAAACATTAAATTGGATAAAATGTGTGTTCTAAAGGTTGCATGTGCGCTAACTGTTAATTCTCGAGGAAATCATCATTAACATACCTCTCAGCCTCTTAGTGCAAGAAATCTGGACAAAGCCTAAAATAGTGGGGAGACAAAGGTCTCAAAATTGGGACAGAGTTTAAATATTGCTCTTACAAACTTAGAACATTGCTAGAATTAAATAATTTTACTAGCATGCATTTTCTGAAGGATATGAAGTCTGAAACTCAAATGTATGTCATTATTTAGTGACTTCAGTCCTAAGATCATCTGCATGATTTACCAGAAAACCACAAATTTTATGAGGAACAGACCAAAAAATATGAGGCTAAAATCTGGACATTCTGTGAAAATCTGGGCACTTGAGAGGTATGAATTAACACCAAGAAGAAGTAGATGGGAGCAACCAGAGTACTGTGCAACAGCACTGTAGTATGAAGATACAAATCTATTTGGTCAATAATGTATTTAACTTCAAGCCATAGTTATTATCAAAGTGACTTTATAATGACATCCCAAGCTTAGAAGTGAGTTGAAAGTGTCAAACTGATAGTTTTCTATCTGCTTGCCACAGTATAACAGCATCACTTTCTAAGCATTTTTTCTGCCATGTGGTTTGTCAGGATGATGAAAGAATTAGGAATTAAGTAAGCAATAATGCTGTCCATGGTGAGTGTTACAGGGAAATAATGTAGTACCCCTGGATGGCCCATGATTTCTCTTTACAGAATGGGTGACCTGTACATCACCACCCTGATTTGAGAATGAATGTTCTCCAGCAGGGTGTAAATGTACAGGTAATGCCCACTGAAAATTTTGCTTCATGGCAACATATTAAGCTGCCATGAAACTTTGGCAGAAAAAAAGCTAAAAGCCTCCAGTTTTATTATGCTCTCTTCACAGCAATTGGTGTTTAATGAGTATAAAATTAAGATAAAAAAGTGATTTTTGTGTGTGTATTCTGTGTATGTGTGTTTGTGTCTGTGTGTGTGTTTACATGTGTCAAAGCATGAGAAAGACCTTAATTTTCACTTAAACCTTCCAATTTCTAATCATACAGTCTTGTGAACACAAAGTATGGACTAAGCCTTAATTAATTCATTCCTTTCAGCACATATTCAAAGCTGCTAAGATGTGCCTGGTCTGTATTTTCATTTACTTCCATCTCATGGATCTAAAGGGTCAGCCAGTCAATCAGCATGGAGTTATAAAACTCCTAATGACTGATAATATATACGGACTGACTTTACTTCTCAGTCTGTATTTGTATATGTGCTTGGGTGAAAGAGACAGCACAATAGAAAGAGAGAGAGTGCTGATTGCAACTTGTAATTTCAGGCATTATTTACTGACTTTAATCCTTATAATTTTAGTAGGAGATTAGTACCAAGAGCACTATGGACAAAGTCAGAGATATTAAAGGGGGTGGAGGCAGGGAAGAGAGCTTCAGTACCTTGTATTGTATGATTTTTATATACGTGACATCTGAAGATGTGCTCACTATCAAATTGGTTATAACTGGCTGTGTGAAGTTGTGAGTGTGTATGCGTGTGTATTTCTATTTATATATGTTGGAGTCTGTTGGTATGCCTATCTGTATTTTTGTTTCTGTGTACACATTCGTATGTCTGAATGTGCTTCTTAATGTGTGCGTGTGTGTGTGAGTGTGAGTGTGAGTGTGAGTGTGAGTGTGAGTGTGAGTGTGAGTGTGTGTGTGTGTGTGTGTGTGTGTGTGTGTGTGTGTGTGTGTGTACAGACATTAAATACATATATCACTTATAATTTACATAAAATACTTCCTCCAACAACAATTACATATACTACAGCAGGTTTGAAACAGTAGGAGGCAATATTTTGCATCAAAAATATAAAAATATACAATTATATAGTCATTAAAAAAACAAATACAAAAAAATTAACAGATAGCTCATTCTTTAAATGCAATATTGCCCTCAAGAGTGTTTGTTATTGTGTAGAGCTCCCCCTGTCTGTGGCTTCAGACCTCAGAACACGCCTGGGAGTGCATTATTTATGTAGTAATACAAAGCCTGTTGGGCATTACTGCTTGCGTAACACCTACCCTGGAGGATATAATTGTACTTAGAAAATGGGCTGTTAACGTGTTTTGCCTTTGTTATATTATTTATGTGCTTCTCTAATATTTTAGATGTAAAAATGCTTATCTGCCTAATATATCAAAGTTTCAGTATTTTAAAGCCTGTAACTTTTTAAGTGAATTGGAGTGATTAAAAATCATCCTTCATTTTCGATCTTTGTCCCCTAATTATGTTGAGATTTGTCCAGAATTCTGCAACAAAGAAAATGAGAGGCAGGGTCATTGTAATGGCTGTTGAACTTACTTTCCTGGCAATAATATGGAATTCTATCCCACTGGGTGTAGCAAACCCTGCCCACGGTGTAATTTATGCATGTCCCTATTGTCATGCCTTGCCTATTTAATGAACATTTATTACCTACATAAATTTACATAAAAAGCCTTTTCTGACCACAGCTGGTATAAAAATAAATACCCTACATAGCTCTCAACCTCTTACCTCTAGAATCAGGGACAAATCCAGAAATAATCAGGGACAATTAGGGACAATTTTCTTAAATACTAATGCTATTAATTAGAGTAGTTGACAGAATAAGAGAATCACTTCTGTGTCTCTGCAGGACAGTGGCACAGGAAAATAACTTTCTTGGGTGGCGTAAGCTATGGAACCTTGCTGGCTAGGCTTACGTAGGCCCTTGGACCGATAGCCTAGTACCTACCTATGAACCTATGTCAATTAACATATATTTTCTGAAGTAAATGATATATGTAACTCTAATTTATTAACATTATTTATTAAGTATGACCCACCACCTTTTCTCCCCAAATCACCAGTTTTAGGAGGGGATTAGGAGAGGCAAAGCAAATTTTTGAGTTAGAATCAGGGATGATCAAGGATCAAGGATGATTGAGTCTTCATTTTTAAAGTGAGGTTGAGAATGTTTTTAACAGTTTTGATAAAGTCCATTTGTTGCTGTAGGACAAAAGCACTGTTTTTGGAATAAAACACATTTGCTTGTGAAGACAAGCGGAGAAGTTCTTTGGTTCTAAATCAGGGACATTCCCGAAATGAGGGACAGCTGAAAGACACAATTCCCTGCACACATTTTCTGAACAATAAGAGGTATTAAACTCTAATGTTTGGCATTACTGACTGTAATCCTCAGTGAATTACCAGAAAAATCAACCATTTTCTAAGGGACATTGCAATAAAAAAATTAGACAAAATCAGGGGTGTTCTGCAAAATCAGGGACTGTTGAAATGTATGTCTGAGGAAATATATAATCCTTGTTGCTTTCTATGTAAAATTATTTAATTGGTACTGAGAGAGAATTTTGATATATCTGGAAGTAATTAGGTACTGGATGCAGCTACATAACTTTATAAAATGAACTGCAAGCCACACAAAGTCAACACTTCATCCAGCTGAGAGTTTTGCTTTATGAATACCCATTAGCTAATGACATTTGTAAATATTCATAAACAACTACTTCATCCAACATGGACAAATCTGTTACTTCGAGCAGGTGACCTTGTCAATCAAGGTTACTTTTTCCATGACATAAAAGAATTGCAATTGTCAATCACATTTACAAATGCCCAAAGTTGAACAAACTCGGGGGGGGGGGTAGTGTTTTATAGTTATCGGGGGATAGTGTTTTATAGTTATCAGGGGTAGTGTTTTATAGTTATCAGGGGTAGTGTTTTATAATTATCGGGGTAGTGTTTTATAGTTATCAGGGGGTAGTGTTTTATAGTTATCGGGGGGTAGTGTTTTATAGTTATCAGGGGGTAGTGTTTTATAGTTATCAGGGGGGTAGTGTTTTATAGTTATCGGGGGGGGTAGTGTTTTATAGTTATACCACTTTCCTTGCTCCATTTTCTTATTTTTTTCTTCCATGCTCTCTAGTGTCTCTTTTTAAGAGCCAAATGTACAAGGGGGGATAGCAGGTCCTTGTAACTGCTGAAGCCCTTACTTTTGTTTTACTGTTATTTTATTTTTATTATTTTTTCATGCTTGCTAGCCACTATGATTCAAATTAATGTTTAGCATGTGATAGTAGGGTAGATTCACTTTCAGACTATGTAGGGGGTGTAAGAAGGATGACGGTCATTTCTCTTTGTTTTGTCTGTGCTTCATAATGCTCTGGTATTTTGCCGTGAAGCAGCAGACTTGCTTTTACCATACTTTTCTTGCATATGAATACCCTGTTGTAGAATGTCTGTTTTCCAGCTAGGAATCACAAAGCTATATCTGGCTCATCCACTGCCCATAGTCATTCCCTATCTGTTCCCCTTCATTTGTAAGTGAAGGTGAAAAAAAAACAAAGATCCTTTCCAATCAAGTTGGCCTCCTAGAACTCAGGAGCCAACCAGATCACATTTCTGAAGCAAAAAAAAAGGGTATCTTCTGTTTTTTCAAAATGTAGCAAGCTGCTTGCTACAATTTATACTATATATGAAGCAGTAAAATGCTTCACTATTGCAGTACTGCACAGCAAAGCAGCATCAAAACTCATTTCTGATGCAGAAATGCTGGTACTGGAATAGTACTGTACACCAATTTTCATCTCCCGATTGCGTCCCGTAACACCTTGCTACTGAGGCGGTTGCCCCCCTTCGCCCACTCCTCTGCATGCTGCATGAGTAGCATACTGCTTTGCAAACCTAATTTGCCTGTATCCTTACCAATTGAATTGGCAACTATATTTGTTGACCAATATCTGATTTATGTATTATGTACTATTATAATTAGTTTGTTTCTAACCCATGTATTCTTGAAATCCATTGCCTTTTTCGATTCCACAAAATTCTCAGGAAAACCCATTATTCGTACTTATAACTCTATCTGAAAGAAACACTTCTTTACATTATAGTACTATTATTGTCACTATGTTGGTCCTCTTCTGCTACCTTTATTTTCAAAGCATACCTCATTTTTCCTGTGTGTGTGTGTGTGTGTGTGTGTGTGTGTGTGTGTGTGTGTGTGTGTGTGTGTGTGTGTGTGTGTGTGTGTGTGTGTGTGTGCATAGTAGGATAGCTTAATGTTCCATCTCCCAAAATACAGATGACTAAGCTGATTCTCACCACTAAATATACTTCCAAAGCATATTTCACAGCATGGACAATTTACAACTCTATTCAGCCCACTAAGAAAACATTTAATCTAGTTATAACTGTAAAGGTATGATGGGGCTTTGTCTCTGCACCCCAGCTATTTATTATAATTAACTCCAGAATTGCTGTACTTGTAGTAGGGACCCATACACTCTTGCAAGCATCTTTTTTGAAAAGCAATAGTTACTAAGTTGCTGATATGTTAAACCAAAGTGCCATCTGCTTGATGGGAAGTAAAAGATGATATGAAATTAATAAAATTTTGGTTGTGAAACAAGAGACTGTGGGATGAAAAGGCAGTAAAACTAAATGTGTTTTACATAAAAAATATGTGTAAATAATTTAAATATTTGTGAATACATGGAAATAATTTGTATGTCTGTAAATTAGAATAAGGTAGAAAATAATGCATCGTGCTCATGTTTTGCACTTCATTATAATTACTATACTAACAATTATTTACTGTTAGGCTAACTTGGCATAATACTAATATGAATACTACTTTATTTTTATTGTCTTATAAATGTAATACATTTAATTGTATAATACAGTAGTTATTTTTCATTTTAGAACTATAACAGCAGTTGTTTTCAATACAAACAAAGTTTCTTCTACTTTATCTAAATGCCTTCATAATTTTTATTACTTTTTCTTGACATAAACAAAATCTGTCTACAATTAATTGGTACTATTTGTACAAGTGTAAACTGTCATATATGCATTATATATTGATCTGTTTCATGTATAATCTGCTGCAAAGTTGTATGGGTCTTATATATACTATTTAGCAATTTTGTTTAAAAGCACTACTGTTGTTGTTGTTGTTGTGCCTTTCGGCTTTTCCCAGTTAGGGGTCGCCACATCGGAACTCCGGTCCGCTAATGATTGGCAGTAGATTTTTACGTGCCGAGTTGCCAATTGCATAAAATGTAATCTGTCGCTGCTTTGTGTCCAGGTCATAGCTGAAAATGGTCTTGTCTCCAAACCAACCCATATCCCCTGTCAACAAATGTAAATAAATTAACGAATAAATAAAATACATTTCTCCTGTGTCCTGACCAAAGGTCCCTCATCTTTCTAACTACTTCTCAGGTATTCCCTAAAAATGGGCCACAAACCAGACAGGACTACAATAAGTTAGTACTATGCTAACTTCCCCTTCAGGTGGTTTTGAGCCTAACCATTTATCCCACTTGGTGATTAAAATGAACCTACTCCAATGGAGTTTAACTTTACCTAACCCCTTCTAAACTTTATAGTTATATATTACTCTACAGTTAATTACTAGAGCAAAACATAGATATTTAGATGAGACCCATACATTGGGATAAAACATTTAGGAGCTGCCTTTGTCCATTACTAGTACTGGGGGAGTCCTGGGGTAAATTTCCTATTTCCCATTTATAGATCCAAGGTATGCTTAAATATGGATGAGCTTTGTTTTATGTGGATGGGAACACTGTTCCTGAACAGTGGTATCCCCTATGAAATATACCTGCTCCTCTAAACCATTCTGTTAATTTTGCAGAAGAGGTTTAGGTCCCTGGACTGCATATTTCTGGTACCATTTGTCTTGTGTATGTGAACTAAGTCCATCAGGAATGGGTCAGAGGATGCCTTGTATACTAGACACAGGTCACCTCTTAGCAGTTTGTAAGAGACTGATGACCAGTCTTTTTGTGGAGGTAACTTCCCCTATTTTGATTTTCTGCATTCTATCTGTGAGTAGTTAGCAAAGTAGTGGGTGACAAAGGAGTTTATTCCAGGTTTAATAAGCTTTTCTACTATGCCTGAGTGGAGTATTGTATCAATAACCTTGACCAATTCAAGAAAGGCATTGTGAACCATTTTTCTTTTGTCCACTGCTTTAGTGCTTTTTTCAGAAAAGTCCACCAGCTTAAGTAAGCATGACCTGCCTTTTACAAATCCAAACTGAGATGGGTCTAGTGTTTGCAGGGTCCCTATGTCCTGATTGACTAGTTCCATGATAAGTCTTTCGATGGCTTTGCATATGAGGGTCAGAATTATGGGTCTGTAATTGCCTGCATCAGTGGAACTGCCACTGTTCTCCATTCACTTGATATAAAAACCATGTAGAAACTAAGGTTGAACAGTGTTGTTAGAGGTGGGGCTAAATTGTGTTTCATGCGATTCAAGATGCATTGTGGGATATTGTCAGGACCCATTGATAGAATTTTTTTTCTTTTGTTAATGATTTCTAGACTTAGTCTTGTGTGATTGCGAGTCAGTTTCAGATATAGCATGTGATGGGGGTAAAGTTTGAGTTGAATTTATTGCCCAGTAGGTTAGCTATATCTATAGCGTAAGTGTAAGTAACATCATTTACAATCGGCTCAGAGAACTGTTGCATTGTGATCCTGAGATTACTAACATAACTGAAAAAGGCCTTGTGATTGTCTTTTGTTTTAGTGGGTACTTTCACCTTGTACTTGGCTTTGATAGATTTAATTAAGCACCTGAGTTGCTTGTTTAACTTAATGATCAGTGCTCTGTCATTGTGTGTGTGATGCCCCTGGACTGGCCCAGTAATCAGGGAGCCTAAATCCTCACCACTGGCAACAGTGGGGAATGTACACACTGGGAGGATGACAAGTACACACATAGTAAAGTGCAATTTCCCTTAAGAGCACACAGAGAGCACAGTCAGGATGGGGCTGGTTTCTCCTTCTTTCTCCAGATCCCCAGTAAGACTCCCCAGTGGCACAGCTATAGGGCTGAGATCTCAGCTGAGTGGCCAAACCAAGATCTCCAGTACCCTCTCTGTCCAACCAGTGCTTCGTGTCCCTGCCCAAGTAGCTGACACACATGCACACTCCTTGAGATTTGATTTATATACAAACACATACACACCTGGGAAAGGCTGGCACAGGTTTATTAGCTAGGCCCCCTTCTGCCCAGACTATAAGGTAGTTTTCAGTTTTCATTGCCATGAGCCAACTCTTATCAGCTACTTTAAGGCCCTTAGCAAAGGGTGTCCAATCCTACTGTGTAATGTTACTATTAATCCAAATGGTAGTCTGTCCAAGAGCAAGGCTATTTAGGAGTGGCCTGTACAGTGTCACCAAATAGATATGCAAGTACTCTAATAGCTTAAATACAGGGGTGGCTCATGCTACAGGACTGCAGCCCTCCTGCCTGTGAAAAGAAATGAAAACAAAACCACAAACATAAAATTAATACAGTAAAAAAAAAAAAAAAAAAAAGGAAACTAGTACCGAACTCCCCGCACAGACTTCTGGGTTGGAACAGATAGCTTTCTTCCTTATCCAGACTGACTGTTAGGCAGTCCGGATAAGGAAGAAAGCCATCTGTGCCCTGCAACCCAGAAGTCTGTGCAGATGACGAGTCTGACGACGACCACGCACAGAAGGACATCGGACTGCATCACCCGCAGGCTGGAGCTACAGGGAAGGTTTAGTGAGCGGACATCCAGAGGAAGCATTTGTGGGCATCAGGAAGAGAGAAGTGTTATTGAGGTACGTTTGCAGGAAGGCAGAAGAAGTGGATTTACAACCAGAGCACGAGCAGAAGAAGTGGATTTATCGGAGCAGTTACCATAGTAAGGTACTGGTGTGTGTGTGTGTGTGTGTGTGTGTGTGTGTGTGTGTGTGTGTGTGTGTGTGTGTGTGTGTGTGTGTGTGTGTGTGTGTGTGTGTGTGTGTGTGTTTTATTATTTGGAGCAATAGGTATGTATTTTAAACATGCATACAGTATTTTAGATGAAGTTATTGGAAGTGTTCTCCATTTACCTATTTTCTGCTGTTATGAGAGGTAGTGTTCCACACTGTTAAGAGTGAAGGTTGAGAGCTCTGCAGATTATTGAGATATTCATTTTGTAAATAATTTTTTACAGTGATTGGAGGTTTAGTGAGAGAAATGAGTCTTGTGGCCATTACTTCTGTGATGGAGAGGTAGGTAATCTGAGCATGAAAGACAAAAGATACTGAAATAGCATTTGATTTGCCTTGCTTTGGGTGGGGGAACATCCACATGTGTATGAAAACAGAACTGGAGTAGATTAATGAGTGTTTCATACCAACTGACTACCCCTGATGCTACAGTCACTAAATAATGACACGTTTTGAGTTTCGGACTTCATATTCTTCAGAAAATGCATGGCAATGCAAAGCCTGTTATTGTAGAAGCTGGCAAGTATATAAAAGCACCATTTTAGGCTTTGTTGCTGCATATTGAGCTAAGTGGTTGCAATTGGCTAGGTCACCTTTTCCACAAGATGATATCGGTGTTGCAGAGTAGGTGACTATCTTGGGTGATGGTAGACTGTGTGAAGAACACAGGCATTTGTTGAACACCAACATATGGTATGTTGGGGAAAAGGGGCAGTGTTTATGTCTCTGAGGAACAAGTTAAAATATGTGATTAATGTTTTACATTCTTCTTAGTCTGTAGCTGTTTTTTGGGAGGAGGCAGGTGGTAGTGCTTCACTTTTACTTCCTCCACTCTGAGCTCTAGCTTGGCTCATAATTGGCTCTAAATGTCAAGTCAAACCCTTAATTTGGCTCTGGCTTGACTCTTTTTCAAAAATCCCAGGCTTATTCACCTCTGGCATTTAGATGAGGAGGTAGTAAACTAAACACAGGTGGCTGTTTGGGGCATACATATGTAGATAATCTATATGTACCCTATAATATTTTTATAAGGAGATAATTAAGCTTAGGTGCATTTTAAAAAGACTTTAATGTTAATGTTACTAAAGTTTCAAAGAAGATAGCATATGACGAGAATTCTGTCACTTGATGCTCCATAGGGAGAATCTGATGGCCACTGGTAAAAACAAGAGCATCTAGTGTGGTACAAAACCCATGCATCAAGACTGCAATCTTTTACTGTTCCCATCATTTCTTTTTCCATCATTAACCACAAGTCCTAAAAAAGCTGCAGTTGGTGAAAGGAAAAATAAAATAAAATATAAATAAAACTAATACAAATAAGAGAGCTGAGAGCTGCAGGGGAACTAAAGTTTAGTGCTGCTTATGCTGAGTCTGCTTGTATTGTTAATAGCACAACAGGTAGTATACTTGCTTGTGATGCAGATGGCTGTGGGTTCTACTCCCACAGTAGGTAGATGCATTGCTGATAATGTACTGTGTTGTAAAGGGGGGTGGATGCTGCAGTCCTTTTTGGCAAAGATAACTAGTAACAATGAACCTGCTATCATCCATTCCCTATTGCAATATTACTAGCTTATTTCTTAATGCAACATAGGCAATTTATTCCTCAAGGGCAACAGGCACTTTATTTGTAGATGAAACAATGAAATATAAAGTTGTTTGCTAGCAGCAACCTCTTCATTAGTTACAGATTTCTTTAATGTGGAATTATTTAGCTGACTTTTACTACTTCAGAGATTGTGCATATTTACTGTTACTAGAGGACTGTAGAAGTTTGAGTAGACTTTTATAATGGAAATGTTCTGAATTGGACAGTTTTTGTTTAGCAGATATCTATTAAGTGTTTGTGTTGTAAAATGTAAAATAAAACTTTCAAATGAAATCCAAATCATCGCAGAAGTAAAGCAGTATGCACATTACAGTGTTTATGGTAAATGGGGCGAAATAACCAAGGAATGGGATACTGGAATGGCTGAAGGGGGGTAGGCTCCATTCGACCATGATTTTGTGGGGGGGAAGGGCAGCAAACTCAAAGACAGCCCTGGCTGAACTATACCTCTCAACTGTCCAGATTTTTGCAGAATGATTAGATTTTTGCTTCTTATTTTTGGCTTGTTCCTCGTAAAATTTGTGGTTTTCTGGCAAATCATTTAGGAATGAAGTCACTAAATAATGACAAACATTAATTTTCAGACATCATAACCTTCAGAAAAATGCATGCTAAAGCAAGACCTGTTATTCTATTAACTGTCATAAGTTCATACAAGAGCAATTTTTAGTACTGTTTGTATGTTCACCCAATATATTTGGCTTTGTCCAGATTTCCTGCATTAAGAGGTTGAGAGGTACGTGCAAATAAATCGCTTTATAGAATTAGGAATATCTAAACCTCTCAACTGTCCCCAATTTTGGCTCAAAATGTTGCTCTCCCCCTAATAATCCCTCCGCAAAATAGAAATTTGGAAGAAAACGTGGAGGGTTTACAATTATAAATAACTGTAATGATCAGAGTTATAGATTACTTTTATTGCAGAAATGCATGTAGATTCTCTAATGTTGTTAGCTCCTCAAGTTAACAGTACCAATATTAAAAATGTGTCCCTACTTTGACAGCTGCATTGTGTGGCGATTTTATATTTTTGTATTACATTTTTTGGTGCATTTTTCATAAAATTGTGGTTTTCTGGCAAATTAGTGGCAAATCATTAAAGACTGAATTTAGAAAATAATGGCAGACATTTGAGTTTCAGATTTCATATCATTCAGAAAATTCATACTAATGCAAGACCTACTACTATTCTATTATCTTTCTAAGTTTATAAGAGCAATATTAAAAAATTGTCCTTATTTTTGGGCCTGTGTCCCACTTCTGTGTAGGGCTTTGTCCAGATTTCTTGCTCTGAGGTTGAGAGGTAGGAGTGTCAGAGCCATCACCGTCAGCCAGAGACATTTCAATTTGTGACATACTTGTTGCACCCCACTCCCCCATGTAGTGACTCTTGATGTGTCCAAGCAAGGCAAGGAGCAGTTATGCAGTTTAGGTGTGCAGAGTATTCCCCCATCCAAGGTAGACACAAGTACGGCAGTGGCTTTTTGTCTGTCCTTGATTTTGCATAATGTTCTGGTTTTCTGTCATATTTTTATACTGTTGATTTATGTTTCTTATTATTCAGAAAATGCATGGTGTTGCAGAGTCCTTTTGCTCTGTGTTTAAGTAGCAATGCTTTAATTACCATCAGGTAAGCTTGTCAGAGATTGTAAGATGCAAGGAAGCTTTAATAAGCATACTGTTAAAGAACTGCCAACATTGAAAGCCTTTTTTGTTGTTGCCATACAGAAAATATTTGCATAACTAGATAACGTATAAGCCTTAGGTATTGAAATGCATATGCCAGTATTTGTAATAAAGGACAGGATTACAGTATTTTCAGAAGCTCATTACATTTATTGGAGACTTGCAGTCATCTATGCAGGCTTTACCCATAAACTAAACAGAATGCCAATCTATCATGTGTGGTCAATAACTTGTGCAGTAATCCTTTAAGCAATTTATCTTGAGCTTGTTTCTTGTTTGCTGTTCATTTTTTACTTTGATCATGTCTTCCCCATGAAACAAGTAGATAGTTGTCAGGCAGCAGGTCTTTTTTGGATTAGAAACATTTTTACAAGTGGGGGTATCACAGAGATTGCTACTTTCAGCATGTTATTTGGTAATTTTATAAAGCTGAATACAAATTATAATTAGAACTGCAGTGCAAGGAGAAGTGGCTTGGTTTAGTGCTGCTTGTTTTTTTTTAATACTTGATTTTGACTGGCATTCCAGTAATGTATTTAAAAAGTAATTTATTTTTTCATGCCTCACAACCTTTGTGTTTCCATCTAGATATTAAGTAAGCTGTCATGTAGCCAATGCATTGAAATATTTTTTTTCTTCCACACTTCATTTTGTCTTGACTGGACTCTCGTAATGATGGTTTGGCACCCAGGCCAGCATGTTTAATTAAAGTTCCAGTTGTTGTGGTTTTGAGCATAGCTCCACCCCTTTCAAGTTGGTCACAACCCTTCCCATTGGCCCCACCCATTCAGCTGTCTCCTGCAGCCCCCCTTTAATTTGAAGTTACCAGCCGCCACTGCTTAAATATCTCTAAACAGACCAGCCACAATTAAAATGTTTAAGTATATTTAATAATAAATAATAAAAGAACAAGACAATACTCAGTAACTAATCAGTTACATCAGAGTTCAAAATCACAGAAAATATTTAAAACAACATTTCAGGACAGTCTCAAATAAATAAAGAGAACATCTAAGCTACACTTTACTATACTGCTACCTGAATCTAAAAGAGTTACTAACCCTAAAAACTTACTTACAGAGCAACAAGTGCAGATATGGTGAGAGTGGATGTTTCCAGGCCAAAGACAAAATACTAAATGCACAGTCTCTCTCTGAGAGGGTTCTTAAATTAATATCAAATATTACTGCTGGGTTAGCATGGATGACATCATGTTTTGTCACCTGACTTCAGTTCCCAAGCTAACCCCCCCTTTGTCAGAAACTAACAGAATTTTATCATGTCCCTGTGACATATACATATCTCTCAGATGTTTGCAGATCCTGGAAGTCATAAAACAATAAAACACTTCTACATCTTAAACCTAGTAATTATATATCTTTCAAGGCAATACAAAAAAGTTCTAGCTGCAGACATTGTGTCTGCTACTGCACTGAAACTGAGAGATAACTGCTCTTTTATTTCATGGTTATGAAACAGTTTAATTTCAACTATTTTCTCTGAAGTTTTTTTTCAAGTTATCCTCTTGTGTTCCAGTTTCCATTAAACATACACATCTAAACAGTCATAACAGTGCAGGTACATTCCTGTTCTTTTCCAAGAAGGCATGCTGTGGTTACATTTTAGCTCAGTACTTTACACACACGTCTGTATAAATCATATCAATACTCTCAAACAACATATACATATTTACAAAATTCCAGATAACTGGGCTGGCAGTATTTCCCTTTGTCACACTGTGTATTGCTCTTCTTACCTTTAGCCAATATTCTTCCTTTTATTCTAAAGCTTGTTGATATTAAAGTTCTACCAAGGGTGTTTGTTTTTATGGTATGCCCTATGCTTGTTTCTACTAGGTACAGCCACATCTCTGCAGCTGTTTAGATGCTGATATAATTTAGTGGTGTATGCTTCCGGGTTTACTTCAGAACGACAAAAAGCACACAAACCATCGAGCCCACAGTAGTGAAACTGCTGTTAATCAAAAGCGTACAATATTGAAACCCGGAACATCGAACTATATAACTTACCAGATATCTGGTCTTCACTTAATGGCGCACTCCTCCATTTATATACCAACTCTGAGATTGTACTACAGTGAGAAAAGGATAAATTTCCCGATTGTGTACGATGCCTCCATATTAGTAAGGACAAGATCTAAGTTGTTATTTCCCCTATTGGGAACTCTGACTAGTTGTTCCATGGCATTTGTGTTGACAAAGTCTAGGAATCTTTGTGCTTGTGCACTAATGGTAGCATAGGTTTCCCAGTCTATTGTTGGATAGTTTAGATCACCCATGATAATGGTATTGGGTTTAATAATGAGTGACTGTAGTTCTTGTAAATAAGCATTGTTGCATTCTCGGGTCATAGAGGGAGTTCTATAACTAGTCAATGTGTGGCAAGGGACTTTTCTAAAGGAGGTGATTTGGACATGAAGGCATTCTAGATCATGGTGCTGCTTAACCAAGCTTGATGTCTCTTCTGTGTAAACATTAAGACAGCTCCACCTTTTTTTCTCTCTTACACAGTGACTGGTCTAAATATGTGGAATGCATTATTAGCCCTGCATAGACTGCCATTTTAAACCATGTCTCAGTCACGACATAGACATCTACTTCTTCCAGGGTGAGAAGGGCTTGTAGGGACTAGAACTTCTTGTTTAGACTCCTC
Organism: Protopterus annectens; assembly: GCF_019279795.1. Classification (NCBI taxonomy): domain Eukaryota; kingdom Metazoa; phylum Chordata; order Ceratodontiformes; family Protopteridae; genus Protopterus; species Protopterus annectens. Next base: position 107,934,440 of record NC_056731.1, on the reverse strand, counting down.
GCTTTGATCAGTAACACCTTCATATTTTACATTGCATATTTCATTATATTGATAGGTGTATCTGGCTGGCATTGCAAAAAAAAGGCACTATGGGGTGGATAACATCTTTACCAATATTCAAAATCCTAAAAGGGACAGGTGTAGGCCATAAATAAAATAAACAAGTTCTTAATAGCAAGCCATGCTAACATCTTTACATTAACTCTCCGCACATTGTGGTGTTGGTAGCTTCACCTTTAAACTGCTGTATTTTCAGCATCTTGTTCTTAAGATCTTGACTCTCAAAACCATGGTAGCCAACTGGAAGGACAGTGTCAGCAAAAAGAAATGCTGAGGTGTGCGGGTAACTGGCATTACCACACATCTAGGATGCTGTGATGTGCTGTGAGAACCTAAGATCCAAGGCTAGCAGAAGTACTGATGTATCATAAAGCACAGCATTCAAATTCACATTATTTTGTACATGTTCTGAAGGAACTAATGATTTCCTTTTCCTTAATCCCTATAAAGTTCTAAAGCAGCGTACAGATATTAAACATAAAGTTTTAAAAAAAACAGGAAAATAATTGTTGCAGGGCATATGAATGGCTAATGTAGGAGAAATATTTTCAATACTGTCAATTAAAAGAACAGTTTTTCTTCTTAAGAAATAAAGATTTAAGAATTTTTGACTGTAGGTTGCATTTAGGTTGCTATTTAAAACTATCCCCTGTGGGTTTATTTGGGTTGCTGCCATAACACTGGATCTGTGTGTTTTCCTCACGTACAAGATTTGAGAAGGGCCATCTGACACATTCTAAGTGTGGTACATATCAAAAACTTGATGAAACTATTTCCTTTTCCGGATACATTGTTACAAAGAATGAGAAACAATTCTGCTTTGACTGAGCTGGCTCATTCTTCTGTTGGCTGCTTGCCCTACAGTGTTCCTCAGTATTGTAGATCATACCAAGCGGAGACTGGACATTCGGTGAATGGTTCTGTCAGACACTGAAAGAGAAGGTTTTATGTATTATAATACTTTTATTGTTTGTAATATTAGTAGTAGTAGTAGTAGTATTATAGCTGTTTTTTGACCAGTAAAACCAAAAGGCACACGTTGTTTTTTTATTTTGCAGGAAGTGGAAAGCTGGATGCACTGTCTAGTTAAGAGACTTGCTTTGATTTATAGAGTTGACAAATGGAGAATGAGGGTATCGAACCCAGGTCTGTGGGATGAAGCCAGTCCATAACCAAGTGCAGGGAACCATTCATAAAACCATAAAGTGCAAACACTCTGATATTGATTCTCATCACTGAGGTGTTACAACTAATTTATCAGTAGTGCAACCAAAGTGTTCTTATCATCCATGACTTATCAAAAAACATGCACCACCTAACAGTATGAGCCAACCCTGTCCTCTTCCAGGACTAATCACTTACTCTTCAGTAAGTACTGCTAAAGTGGTGGGACAGATCACCTGCCCCCCCCCCCCCCCAAGAATGGGTGAGCTGGTTTCACAGCTGAAGCCCATCATGCCCTGCCTGGCCTCTCTAGCACCTGTGTCACCAGAAGAACTAGGGTTTCTTGGTCACAGGCAAGACTTCATCCCTCCACCCCATGGGGCTGGACACATCTGGATTTTTTATATTTTTCATAAACTGGCTTCTATACCTAATTTGCTGCCCCAAGTGTGCTGGATTTGTATTCTTTAGCTCTTTTTTAGCATATTGTCACTTCATAAGGCATGTGTTTTTGGAAGCAATGGAAAATGGGGAACAGCATACTTTACGAAATATTATACAGTTATGTCTACCATACATTTTGTCATTTAAATAAGAAACACAACCATTACTGGGCACTCAAAATGAGGGACAATGCAGGATACACAACCTCAGGCAGAAGGACATATTAGTAAAGCTGTTTGTGAATCCACTTCCTGACTTTAAGTCAGAAATGCCTAGAAAACCTCACAGTGTGTGCTAAATGAAATGCAGAAGCTGCCTGGTCTGTGGTGTTGGCAGTCATGTGGTTTATGCATATGTCAGTGACATCATAGCACACCAAAAAGGGACACATGGTATAGAGGGCTTACCTCAGAATGCTGCTCGTACCATAAGGGTGGTGCCTGCCACATCAAGTACTTGGTAAGGGTGGGATTTGACAGAAGGCAGAGTGCACAGCATGCAGTCTGTGGGCCTACACTAATAAATGCAGTAAAGGCAGGTACATGTTGTTGAAATTTACTAAGGGAGAATGGATGGATCTCACACACATACACACACACACACACACACACACACACACACACACACACACACACACACACACACACACACACACACACACACACACACGCACGCACACGCACACACACACACACGCACACACACGCATGCATGCACAGATACATGCACATATTCACTCCAAGGACAACAGGCCCATCTAAAGTAATCATCCAGTGTTTTGAGACAGAATTAACAAGAAAAGCAGAAAAAAATTGAAAATAATCATAGTAAAATGCTAATTTGAAAGAGATGTCATAATATGACTGCAGTACAGCCAATCTTCCTAACCTGTCACATATAAAAGATCAAAGAATTCCAATAATTATTACAAGATGCAAAAGCATTTTTGTCAAAAAAATACCTCAGCCTACTGCTTTCTACCTAGTCTCCAAAATGAAATGAATCATGGTGAGTTCTCCTAACATTTTACATTTCACATCAGCTGTAAGTTGGATTATATCACTACATTAATGCTGCATACCGGTAAGCCACGGTAGTGTTGTCTCGTCACAGCAGAGGTTCTCCCATTCGATTCTCGGCTGGAGCACCTTCTGTGTGGAGTCTGCATGTCCTCCCCGCGGTCAAGTGGTGCTCAAAAGACATGCGTGAATGGGCATGCCTCGTTGAAGGTTGGGCGTCAGGCTGGCACCTCGGCACCGTAAAAATCTACTGCCAATCATTAGCGGACCGGAGTTCCGCTGTGGTGACCCCCTAACTGTGAAAAGCTGAAAGAAGAAGGAGATTAATGTTGCGTACCATAAAAGACATCAAGGAACTGTAACTTGTTCCAGTGAAAACAGGAAGAACATAATAGTTCTATAAATCAACATTAACCTTTTCCAACCCACATGTTCCATGATTTCTAACTTAATTCAGGAAAGCAAGTGTGCCACTTCCACACACCAGAGAAAGTTATTCCGTATGACAATAAAAGCTAGAAAACCTGGAAAAAAAATAAAAAACGTAGTTTGAAGAAATAACCTAAGATTAGTAGGGTTGCTGTGGGGGACAGACAAAATGAGTAACATGCTGTTGCAGATTACTCTTTTGACACCTCTTAACATCAGTCCAGACTCCTTAACTGTAAATGAACATGCACACCCTTGTTCCATGGGACTCAACCCACTGCCCCACAGTGTGCTACTTCAAGTACATACACTGGCACACACACACTCACACAGAACAGATACTGTAGATGGATGTTGGTGTAAGTTTCTGGGAACACTCCAAACTTCACTATTAGTGATTTCTTAGTCTGTTTAAACCCAAACTAAATAAATAACTTTTCTATGTGCTGAAAAGCATTTGTGAATAGGAAAATGCTGCCTAGTGGTCTCCCAACAACTCTGACATTTTCAACAGTTCATAATCCCAACAAATCTGATATGCCAGTGGCTGAGTGTTTTTGCCAAATGCAGGCTTAGATCTTCTGGTTTCAACAAACAAAAATTCAAATTTCAACCTGGCTAACATCATTACAACTAACTACAAAACTCATTTACCAAATTATCGATGTTGTCAGCCAATACCAAAATGAACAGAATTCAAAAAAGTCACAAGTTTCATTTACTGGCTGTGTCCGAAGTGCTTTCAGTCCCTAAAAAATGAAAAATATCAAGGACAAGAGAGTTAAAAGAAAAATTGTCAGCTTGTTTCCATTTTTATGCACTAAGCTTGGTAATTCTTCTTTGTTAAAAGACATTCCCATCACCTTAATGGGTAATTAATTTTTCCAAAGGTTTGTTGCTGAACTACAAGTTTCAGAGACCCTTGACTCAGTTCTCCCATATGCCTCGTACAAATAAATCTCCTTCAGCTTAAAACTGATAGATTTCAGGATGGTGCAGACAAGATAAAAAGAATGACTCATAATAGCAGACTTATAAACTTCACTTCAAAGGGTCACATTTCAAGTGACTGTATGTCTAGGAAAAGACAAAGACGTACATGCCATAACTAAAGCATTAATCATGTTACATTACTCTACAAGGATCTCTGTGGGGTCTTTACTTTCGATAATAATGAGTTATTTTGTTAATGAATGAAAGGTGATACAGTGTTGTTGTAACGCAATGCTCATCAAGGTCATCTGTATAAGATTTGTATGTTTGTTACAATTAGATGACTGGGCTGGCGATCATATCCTCTTTATATGTTTGAAAAATGGATTTCAAGAAATTCACCATGACAGCAAATCCATTTCTAGAGCATGTAACAAAATGAAGTTATGGTTGGTGGCCCAATTATAATTCTTTATACTACACAGAGCTTCCACGTGTAGGTAGACATTATGACACATTCCTGATAACAGTTTTTGTGTTCTGTAAACGTAACTCCTAGCCCTGTGTTCATTATTTATATTTACTGAAGTAATATTTTGCAATGTTTGAGACTAATACACAGTTCAACATATGGTAATCTGGCAGCAAGTTTACATGTTCTGAGGGAAAGCCTTTTCATTCCCCCCTTTCCTACACACATGACTTGAAAGGAGACACTGACCTGACATATAATGCATGCTGTGACTATTAATTGCACATCTATCATAAAACAAAATGTAAATGTGATTTTATGGGTATACATCTAGGCATTTCCAAACCTGATAGTGATTTCTATCTATATGGGATTCATGATAGCCAATGAATTGTATTAGTACTAAGCATTATACACTGCAGTGGTCTAAATGCAGATAATAAAGTGCACCATATGCAAGCTTGTCAGAAAGCAGCTGATGTACAAAACTGCAGTTACATTAACGTGCCAAACATACAGCTGAAAGCTGACTTTGAAAAGATTCATTGCCTACAGAATATGATAATATCTTGCATTACTTTTCACCTCAAAGCTGTGACCTTTTTGTCTTTTAGCTTCATTTTTGTTTCTCTGGATCTATGACATCTGCTGAGCTTTGTAAAAGTGACATTCTTACATATGAACTGCTTACAGTATAACAAAGGTGCTTTATGTATTAAATTTTCATATTATTCATTTTAATGTAGTATATACTATTTACTAAATTAAGCCCTTTGAATTGCTGGAGATACCTGAAATGACAACAGGAAGTGATAAATGTGGATCTTATTTTATATTAACAGCAACACAATTGGTATTTAACGTTCTTTTGGTTTTGGGATGGCAGTGAATAGTTTAACTCAAATGTGTTTAGCTTCTGACAGCTGTAAAGCTACGAGTTATGTGGTATCACTAGGCTGTGGGTGTGTGCAGTAGCCTTCCCCAAATATATTTACCTCCAAATACAAATTAGATTGGAATTTACTTGTTAGATTCTTGTCTTGTTACCATATTCCTCAACTGTTTTGTAAATTTAAATGTAGCTCTATGTATAATTAGTTAACATAAGCTGGTTCTTTCTTCTTCACATGCATACATTTCTTTTTTACCTCAGATAATAACTAAGTAGATGAGAGCTTGAGAACATGAACAAATAACTCTGCAACTTCACATATGATACAAGTAAACTTTACCCTTGGGAATGTCAGAAGCTGTGGATACTCTTATCAAGAGAAAAAAAGTGTGCTAGACTTTAAGAAAAAACAAAACACAAACTGATGTTTCTCAAGAAACTAAGCTAAACAAATCCTAGGGTTCCTTGTCAAACAAAGACTATGTGAGACTGGGATTACTGTTAGTGAGGGGGGCACCTATAGCTAAGGAAGAGGTTACAGACTTTTTAAATGAACTATTTTACTGGAAACTATTGACAAAAAAGGCAGACACAGCTGATGGTCTACTGTCCCCTGCATATGCAGTGTGAAATAAAATAAGGATTTTTTTTTACTGCCTGTTTCTTTCTTTCTTTGTTATTTTAAGAAGTTTAATTTAATGAGTGTTTTTCCTATCTGTTAGTGATGTGCTGTTGTAGATGAACAGAGGAGGAGGACTATGCTGTTTCTCTGTGCAGGGAAATCCTGACAGTCTTACAATTCTTCCTTCTGTTGTTACAGATTACTTGCCTGGTAGAGTTCCACACCTCTTCTCTATACAAGTAATTTTCATTATTTATTTATTGTCATTTGTTAACCGGGTTGGTCCAACAAAGCCAAAGGCCCATTTTCAGTGGAGACCCAAGGAGAAAAGCTCCAACAACAATTACAGACATTCCAAAAAAAACAGTAATTAATATAAAGACTAAAAAATACAATAGTAATATTGACAAGAAACATTTAAATAAAATGAAATAAACAGACAAAATATTTATATATAAGTAGGAATATTTACAAGAACCTGATTGTAGATAAACTGTAAATTGGAGTATTAGAAGAGCAAGAAAGAAAAGCGGATAAAAAGAGAGAGAAAAACTTAAGTAATCAAAAGAAGAATTTAGGAAGAAATCAGTTAGAGATCAGGTCAGAGATGTAACAACTCACAGTCACAAGGCAGGGGGGGGTTACACTTTTTTCATATCACAAGACCTGGTGAGATCAGTTTTAGAATTCAAATTAAAGATCCTCACCATCTCAGACCATACCTTTGTGAATATTTAATTGCATAAAAACATGAACAGCTTCAGCCCCCAGCCTCACCTCCACTCCCCATGCTGATGGACCACCTTCTCCTAGCCATTTCTGTGGCAGTGTGGTAGGACCTGGGGTGGGTAGTAAGCTGACAAATTCCTACCCCTCTCCCAGAAACAACTCCTCATTTCAACTCAGCCTGAAGAAATAATACCAGCATGCAGAGGCTGTAGAGACAAGCAAAGTTAAGTAACCCAAACTGTTTTACGAGGGAAAAGGAAAGCTTTGCATTTCTTTCTGAACCATCCAACAAGTGTAAAATGAAAAGAAAAGAAAACATGTGCCTGTAACACAAAGTGTTTTCCTTTTACAAGGGTGATACAAATTTTGAAATGTACATTGAATATTAATCATGCACCTTATTTAAACTGTAAGTTTACAGGACAATTTATTTTTATGCAGTAATGATTGAACTGATTTGCATGAATACAGACAGTTGTATTGGCTCTATCAGGCACTGAAGAATAAAGATATTAACTGTAGTTAGTTTTTTCAAGGTGAAGTAAAGCTTGTGCCTAGCAATGATCAGTGGAATGACGAGAAACGCACCTCTCAACTGTTTCCATTTTGGAGGAATATTCCTTTTTTCAGCTTTGCTTTACCCCTGCACATGATGTATCTATTTTTGGAGGTATGTCCCTATTTTCTTGATTTACTCCTTCACACAATTTTTTTTCTGAATCACCCCCACTGCACATAATGTTTGGAGTTGAAAAACACATTACATGATCAATATACTATATAATTTAAAGAAAGAGGGCATACAACTTATATCACTGTTTTTTAGAAACAAAAATAAATTAACTTGTATAGTAGAATTTTGCAACAGAGTTCATTAAAGTCTACATATTTTACACAGTTTCTCTGATAATGGGCTTATATTTTTCCATCATATTTGTCATTGTGTTTCTGACCAGTATCACACATTCCTACTGAAAACAGAAAGACTTATGAGCTATTTGATATTCTAGTTTTATGCTAACTAGATGCCCAGATTTTTGGCTGAACATACCCACTTTTCAAGGCCTTTGTACCTATTTTCCATGTCTGCAGGTAGAGAGGTATGAGTCAAAAACTGAAAAATTACTGGACGGTATTAGTAGGTTTTCTCAGTTAGAGCGTCTTCTGTGTGGCGACATGCATGAATGGGCCTTCCTTCGTTGAAGGTTGTGCGTTAGGCCCGGCAAGCCAGCACATCAAAATCTACTGCCAATTATTAGCGGACCGGAGTTCCGTTGTGGCGACCCCTAACCGGGAAAAGCCAAAAGAAACAAACAAATTAGTAGGTTTGAGAATGTCTGGAGGAATATTGTTTGTTGAAGATTAAACAGGTGTTCGCTTGCTAAAAGAAAGTATAAAACAGCTCATTTTTTTTGTTTGAGAATGCTAGAGAACTCTCCTGCATATGCAACACAAAATAAGAAGCTTTGTACTTCTTGACAAAGTTTCTTTCTGTTTGTGTTAGTTCAGTAAGGTGTTCTTTAATTTTATGAGCTTTTTCTTATCAGATGATGCCATGTTCTGAAAAAAACATAGGAGGATGTTTTTCTGTGCTGAGAAATGATAACCAAGAGGCCCAACTGCAGTAATCTTTTTATTTACATTTCATGATTTTTTGGTACTGAAACTACTGATGTATCAAGCTGTGCAGACCTCTAAAAACAGAATAGAAAAATAAAGAAGGACCAGGTAAGTAAATACAAATTTTTACAAGGGTGAAAGAAATCTACACATAATGGTATTCCATTTGTTATTTGTACACAGATGCAGCAAAAGGGAGAAAGAGCAAGAAGGGGGATGGGGAAGTTTAACAAGGTGGTTTCTCAGCTAAACAACGTAAGGAGATCCTTAATTTCTGCCGGTGTGTGTGTGTGTGTGTGTGTGTGTGTGTGTGTGTGTGTGTGTGTGTGTGTGTGTGTGTGTGTGTGTGTGTGTGTGTACATGCGTCTGTGTGTGTGTGTGTGTGTGTGTGTGTGTGTGTGTGTGTGTGTGTTTGCATACGTGCGTCTGTGTGTGTGTGTGTGTGTGTGTGTGTGTGTGTGTGTGTGCATACGTGCATCTGTGTGTGTGTGTATGTGTGTGTGTGTATACGTGTGTGTGTGTGTGTGCATGCGTCTGTGTGTGTGCGTGCATACGTGCGTCTGTGTGCGTGCGTGCATACGTGCGTCTGTGTGCATGTGTCTGTGTGTGTGTGTGTGTATACATGTGTGTGTGTGCATACATGCGTCTGTGTGTGTGTGTGTGTGTGTGTGTGTGTGTTTGCATACGTGCGTCTGTGTGTGCGCGTGTGTGTGTGTGTGCATCTGTGTGTGTGTGTGTGTGTGTGTGTATGTGTGTGTGTGTGTGTGTGTGTGTGTGTGTGTGTGTGTGTGTGTGTGCATGCTGTGTGTGTGTGTGTGTGTGTGTGTTTGTGTGTGTGTGTGTGTGTGTGCATGACTGTTTGTGTGTGTGTGTGCATACGTGTGTGTGTGTGTGTGTGTGTGTGTGTGTGTGTGTGTGCGTGTGCGTGACTGTATGTGTGTTTGTGTGTGCATATGTGCATCTGTGTGTGTGTGTGTGTGTGTGTTTGTGTGTGTATACGTCTGTGTGTGTGTGTGTGTGTGTGTGTGTGTGTGTGTGTGTGTGTGTGTGTGTGTGTGTGTGTGTGTGTGTGTGTGTGTGTGTGTGTGTGTGTGTGTGTGTGTGTGTGTGTGTGTTTAGAAGTTGGAAGAAAAGCAATTCCAGCTACTCTTATGTAAATACTTCATACAGATTATGGATCAGGCAAGCTGTATGTAATTTGAAAACTGGAATTAGGTTCACACCACTCAACCTCTTAGCACAAGAAATCTGGACAAAGCCTGACAAACTAGGGGAACAAAGGCCCAAAAACAGTGACAGATTGTAAATGTTGCTCTTATAAACCTAGAAAGTTGCTAAAGTAACAAGGTTTGTGTTAACATACATTTTCTGAAAGATTTGAAGTCAAACTCAAATGTATGTCATTATTTAATGACTTCAATCATCAGATCATCCCAGTGATTTATCAGAAAACCACAAACTGTATGAGGAATAGACCAAAACTATGAGGCAAAAATATGGACATTCTGTGAAAATCTGGACAGTTGAGTATGATTAGATTACTAGGGATGATCTACATCAGAGGTTTCCACAGGACTGTTCTTTTGATCACAATATATTAATTCACCTGAGGATGTTGCTAGAAAGTAAGAGAACTACTAGAGATGCTAAATCAGTTGAACATATTTTTTGACAGGCGCAGTGAAATTATATCAAGCTCACCAAACAACAATACATTCTTTAACTTAGAGGTAATAACCTAATGAACTGTGCAGCTCAATAGGCTGCTAGTTCGAATCCTGACTGGGCAGATATGATCATGACAAAATATACTGATGAACCCGGTTTCAATTTTAGCAGAATTGCAACATTTCAAAACTGGGCATCAAAGAAGGAAAAAGAAAAATGAAACTAAGCAGGTTGTAAGAATTCCTGGGCCATCTATGGAGGCATCTGGATAGATAATCGGTAGCTCTGAATTATTTACTCTGGTAAGAGTATAGCATTTAACTTGTCATATTGACAAAGACATTATAAAGCAATTGATTAAAGACTGTTTCATTCCTTTTCTTACTTCTCCAATTCTTTATTATGTATTGAGTTGTGTTGTATGTTTAACCTAAAAGGTATTGTGTGCAAGCCTGCATCTTTTTCACTCGCTTAGGGTCCATTTATCACTTTTCAGTTAGAGTTTTTGCAGCTTCCTAGAGTACAGAAATGTTAATTTATTTTAGTTACTGATTATTTGTTTTCTTGTTGAACTGAAGCTTAACCTTGTGATAAGCTAAGATTTGGGGTAACATGCACAAGAAACAGTTATTAGGGTACCAATTTTACATGTCCAAGTTATAAAAGAAATAAGTAAAGTGTTCGGAGTTCAACTGCAGCTACACCATCATCATTAGCCACAGTCATCTGGCCTAGTAGAATGTATAAACAGAACTTCAAAGAACAGGTTGGCAAAAGTTTGGGAAAAGAGTAATTTGAAATGGGCAGATGTTTATCTTTGGCTTTAATAAATATACAAGGAATTTTGAACTCCAGCAGAAATTGCTTCCACATGAGATACTCATGGGAAGGCCTGTGAGGATGCCTATGACTCCTAGTTCAAATAAGGAACTTAGCCTAACTGATTATGGATTACTTTGTTATTACTTAAGACTAGTTTATATTTTATGCAAATTTATGTACGAGGGTAGTGTGACAGCGGTGAGGTCTGCGGTGGGAGTGACGGATGCATTTAAGGTGGAAGTGGGATTACATCAAGGATCAGCTCTGAGCCCTTTCTTATTTGCAATGGTGATGACAGGTTGACAGATGAGATCAGACAGGAGTCCCTGTGGACTATGATGTTTGCAGATGACATTGTGATCTGTAGTGAGAGTAGGGAACAGGTAGAGGAGACCCTGGAGAGATGGAGATATGCTCTAGAGAGAAGAGGAATGAAGGTCAGCAGGACTAAGACAGAATATATGTGTGTGAATGAGAGGGAGGATAGAGGAATGGTGAGGATGCAAGGAGTAGAGGTGGCGAAGGTGGATGAGTTTAAATACTTGGGATCAATAGTTCGGCGTAATGGTGAGTGTGGAAGAGAGATGAAGAAGAGAGTACAGGCAGGATGGAGTGGGTGGAGAAGAGTGTCAGGAGTGATTTGTGACAGATGAGTACCAGTAAGAGTGAAAGGGAAGGACTATAAGAGGGTAGTGAGACCAGCTGTGTTATATGGGTTCGAGACAGTGGCATTGAGAAAAAGGCAGGAGTCAGAGCTTGACGTGGCAGAGTTAAAGATGTTAAGATTTGCACTGTGTGTGACGAGGGTGGACAAGATTAGGAATAAGTATATTAGAGGATCAGCCCAGGTTGGAAGGTTTGGAGACAAAGCCAGAGAGGCAAGATTACGTTGGTTTGGACATGTGCTGAGGAGGGATGCTGAGTATATTGGGAAAAAGATGCTAAGGATGAAGCTGCCAGGTAACAGGAAAAGAGGAAGGCCTAAGATAAGGTTTATGGATGTGGTGATAGAGGACATGCAGGTGGTTGGTGTGACAGAGCAAGATGCAGAGGACAGGAAGAAATGGAAACAGGTGATCCGCTGTGGCGACCCCTAACGGGAACAACCGAAAGAAGATGATGATGATGATTTCTTGAAAGAAATAAGGGTCTTTCAAAACCACCTTACTCGGATTTGTATCACTTCACTGAAAGACCATTTCACTGACACCCATTTCACTGAGACCAAATTACCTAAAGTTCATAGGTTCATAGGTTCATTGGTAGGTACTAGGCTATCAGCCCAAGGGCCTACATAAGCCTAGCCAGCAAGGTTCCATAGCTTACACCACCCAAGAAAGTTATTTTCCTGTCCCACTGTCCAGCAGAGACACAGAAGTGATCCCCGGGGTGTATTTCCTATTTCCCATCCACTCATCAAGATTTTTCTTGAAAAGTGCTAATGAAGAACTTTGCTTGACATAGATGGGTAGCTTGTTCTAGGGTATAGGAAGTCTCTGGGACAGGAATCTATCCCTCCAGCATGTCCTGTTTATTGTGGTGACAAGGTTTAGGTCCGTAGTGCGTGTAGCTTGGAGGCATTGGGATTTCTTTAGGTGTAGCATGTCCAACAGCTCTGGGTTTGACATAACTTTATATGTTGGGCAGAGATCACCTCAGAGTAGGCGATATGCTATGGAGTAAAGCTGGAATTTTTTGAGGCGGTCAGTGTAGGGCATTTGTTTGAGGCCAGTAATTCTCTTTGTTAGGTACTTCTGTGGCCTTTCCAGCTGCTGCAGATGTCTTGTGAGGTACATTCCAAAAGGAGCTTTGTACTCTATAATGGGTCTAATGAGTGATGAGTAAAGGGGAACAATGACCTCTTTTTTCCTGGATGAGAACCCTTTTATGATGAGGAGTGCTAAGTAGAAGGACTTCCTGACTACTGTGGCGATGTGACTATCAAAGGAGAGACTGCTGTCCACCTGGGTCCCAAGGTCTCTTATCATGCATTCGGTGTTAAGTAGATTGCTGCCTGTGTGGTAGTTCATGGGTACGGAGTTTTTACCAAAGGGGATGACACTGCACTTTTTGGCATTGAGCTTGAGGCCATGGCTCTGACACCAGGCATCTGTCTCAGTGAGGCCCTTCTGTAGGATGTCCACATCATTTGGGGACTTGACTATGGCTCCTAGTTTGCAGTCATCTGTGAACTTCATTAGCCAGAGGCCTTCTGTGTTAGCCTGTACTTCAGAGAAGTAGATTCCAAACAGGAGAGGTCCCAGGACAGAACCCTGTGGTACTCCACTTGTCACTGCTTTGAGGTCAGATTTGGAGTCTGCAACTTTTACAGTGTGGGTTCTGTCAGTGAGCCAGTTGGCAACCCATCTTGTGACGTAGGGATTTATACCTAGTTTAATGAGTTTAGCTATAATTCCAGAATGGGGGATGGTGTCGAAAGCCTTGGCGAGGTCAAGATAGGCTGTGTGAACCACCTTACCCTCATCCACGGCTTTGGTGACTGCCTCAAAGAAGTCGATCAGGTTCAGGAGGCATGATCTGCCTTTCACAAACCCGAACTGGGTGGGATCCAGAATTTTGAGGTTACCAATGTCTTTGTTTATGAGTTCCATGATGATACATTCCACTGGCTTGTCAGGCTAATAGGTCGATAGTTCCCGGGATCAGTGGTGGTTCCCCCTTTGTGGAGTGGGATAACTGTTGCTGTGCACCATTCAGTGGGCACAAAGCCTGATGCAAGGCTATTATTGAACATGGTGCTTAAGTGGGGAGCCAGTTTGTTCTGAAGTTCGTATAAAACGCAGCCTGAGATGTTGTCCGGTCCCATGGATGCTGTGTTTTTGGCTTTAGAGAGTGCAGCTTTTTCATGTGTAGTTGTGATTACAGCGACTCTACATTCTTCCTGTATAGATATGGGCTCTTTAGAGGATGAGAGGGGGGTAAAGTTAGCAGTGAACCTATCTGCCAGGATGTTGGCAATATCAGTTGGTTCTGTAATTTTCGTGCCTTTGTGCTGTAACTCAGAGCAGATCTGGTTGTTGCCATCTAGATTCTTGACATAGCTATAGAATGCTTTATGGTTGTCCTTGGATTTAGTAGCGATTTTGTTTTTGTAGCTAGCTAGCTTTGGAGGATCTTATAAGGGATCTCAGCTTCTTACTGAGGCTGACCAGGGAGCTCCTCCACTCATGGGATTTTACTCTCTTTTGCAACAGTTTCTTCCTTTTGTTGTACAGTTTGTTTATGGCAGGGGACCACCAGATTGGCTTCCTTTTTTTGGAGGATAGCGTCTTGGTTCTGTTTGGGATACCACGATCGATGCACTCGTGTAAGTGCTTATAGAGTGCATTTGTGTAGGATTCAGCAGTTGTAACTGTATTGTCCATCTGCATGAGTGTCTTGAAGTTCACCACTACTGTCTTAAGAAGCATGAAGTTGGCTTTGGAGAAATTTTTTACTGTGGTTTCCTTAATGGTGCCGGGATGTGGATATCA